>NC_056743.1:102909176-102941676 GCF_019279795.1 Protopterus annectens | reverse complement strand
TTAGAACTGCATCATACAGTGGGTTGTGTGTTCTGCGAGTGTTGTAGTGGTTTGTGTTGTGTGGTATACTGCTGACATTCCAGATGTCTTGCTTATCTGTGTGAAATTTTGTCCCTCTAAGACATAAGTAGATTTTTCACACATGCCATTATGCTGTTTGAATGACAGGTTATCATTAGCTAGCATGAGACACTTCTTAAAATGTCTCTGACATCTCATTCAGGCTGGCAATGGGCAATATGGGGGAAGTGCTTATCTATGGTTTCATCAGTAGTGA
Source organism: Protopterus annectens (assembly GCF_019279795.1). Lineage (NCBI taxonomy): Eukaryota > Metazoa > Chordata > Ceratodontiformes > Protopteridae > Protopterus > Protopterus annectens. The sequence goes on along the minus strand of NC_056743.1, from coordinate 102,941,399 downwards.
TGTTGGGGATGGGGGGGTTTATAGCTTTGGGGGTAGGTAGTTTAGTTTAAGGTACAGGGGTGAAGATAATCAGGTGGTAGTACCACCTGGGTTTGTCATTTAAAGTCGTTAGCTAAAAATTAGTTTTCTTGAGCTAAGTGTGGTTTACTGCATCTTAGGGTGTCTTAATTGTGCCCAGCACAGAGTAACATAGCCACAAAATTAAACCACTGAGGAGAGAGAGATTTGGAGATGCTTTCTTCAGAGAAAAGCTTTTGTGCAGACAACCCACTATAGAGTGATTCTTTCATCAGCACAGACTTTTTCCTTCCCTTTTTGATTTAAAATGCTGTTTGGAGTGCCTGGAAGACATCAAAATCAATCCATCTCTTTTCTCTCTATTCAGAGTTTTCCACATTATAAGTCTTAGGTCACGGGTGGGCTAGAATTGCAACCAAATGTAAAACAAAGGCAGGGGGAGCAGTAACTCCTGTATCAACTGGAGAAAACAGTAGGGGGAGCAAGTAGCTATTGTAACAAGAGGCTGGGAGAGCTGTAAAAAGGGTATCAGGCTCAGGTAGGGAAAGTGGCAGATGTAACAACAGAGGGCACTGCTTAAGTTCAGACTTTATCAGGCAATACTTAGCAGAATTAACAGAAGTCTGGATATGAGCAGATATAGGTAAGGCACATCCTGAAGTAAATCACAAGACTGCCACTGCTGCTTGTCAAACTACAAATCTTTACCACCAGACCAGGCAGAATTAACCAATAAATCTACTTCATGAAAAAATACAGCAGTAGTTGCTTGTATGAGCACAGATCCTACAGTAAATCATAATATTCTCACTTACTGCAATTCACGCTACAAAGTCTGTGACCTCGCCCAAGTTATAATTTCAAGCCAATACTTTTTACAGCATAAAAAATGCAGAAAAGGTACAGAAAAACTATAATAGAACATGGGTGACAGTGAGTACACCTGCAATACGTAAGTAAAAGGGAAATAAATGCTTTTTCTTCCCTCTTTCATGAAAATGCTGTTTGGAATGCCTAGATGATGCCAAACTCGATTGGCTCTGTTACCACTATTCAAGGATTCGCACCCTGTTCAAAGTGTAATCTGCCTTCCCAGTACAAAATCATCAGTCACAGATGTAATATTATGGGCTGCAAGGATCCATTAATTCACTAGTATTCTGAATTGCTAGTCCTGGTCTATGGGTCACAGTGAACTGGAAAGGGACATAGTGGTCATCGGCACCCTTAGTGTTGCCATCTTTCTGTTTATTCAGCTGTTGTAAAGGGACATTATGAGTTACTAAGTTGAAATGCCTACCTAATAAACAGTATTTTTAGGAACAGAGAGGCCTTAAGCACTTTTCATCTCTGCTTGCATACTTTTCTGTTGATATAGCACATACAGTGTTTCCCACCTTGAATGGATTACTATAGCACTGCTGCCAGACGTACCTACAATGCATCAGTACAGAAGGCAAACGGAGGAGTTACTAACAGGATCAGAATATATGATTCTTTTTAGGTAATTAAATTCTTTATTGGTCATAAGAGACCATTGTTCTGTGACAGGAGCTTTTCCTTTTCTCTGGCCTAGTAGCTAGGGTGGGGTGAAGTGGACAGTTGCCTCCACATGCAAGCAGTTGGCAGTTGGGGGCATGCTCATTATCTCAGATTAGTTGCTGATCAGGAGTGAATACAGTAACAGTTACACACATAAATGTATTTAAGTTGTTTATAGTGTGTGTATGCTTGTAGCTGTAGTACTGAGCTCTGGTTGTCACAGTTGGAAGAATTTTCTTTTTCTTTTTTGTTCCTCAACTTTGGAGTAGTTTTTTTGTAGAGTGGCACCATTCTGGTGATTGCTCTGGATGCCACTTGATCTCATTATGGACCTCAAAGGACAGGTAATAGTTACAAAACTAGGTACAAACTCTCTGCACTACCCAGCTACTCTAAGAAAATGTTTCACTTGTCTTTTACTGGAGGGAAGAGGCCAGTTCATTCTGCCACCTGTCTTTTGTACTTGTGGTCTTACTTTTCCTCTTCCTATAAGGCATCCTAAATACTTTGCTTTCATCATACCCAGATTAATTTTCTTAACATTCACAGTCAAACATGCCTTTTTTATAGATTCTGTTACAGTCTGCTCTTTAAGTAAATGGGATTCCCATATTCTGAGTGAGTGACTGCATCATCCAGGGAGGCTACAGAATATCTTCAGTTTTTTATCCATCAGCCTCTGAAAGGTAGCTGCAGCTCAGTGCACGACAGATAGTAGCAATGTGCACTGATACAGATTATCAGGGATTACTAAAGTTGCTTTTTCATTGGAGGAGGGGGCCAGTATTATCTGCCAGTACCTATTCATTAAGTCTTGTTTTGTCAATTATCTGACCTTTCCTAGATTCTCAGTCAACCAACTAGTTTTGGGCATGGGATACTCCCAAACTTTGAAACTATAATCAGTTTACTAAGGTCATTATAGAATCTAATACTTTCATCAGATTTAGGATTGAGTCCTACTAGGCTGTTCCATTCACTCTATTTATCTTCTGTCACTCATAGCTGCTGCATCTTTAGAACTTTTCTTATGAACTTTTTTGTTAGTGATCTTTAAGGACTCAGATTAACCTTCATTCTAGGTTTTGTCTCAATATTATGTTCTGTCAGTTTAGTTATCCCAGGCATATATCTGTGACACTCATTTGTTTCTTTACAGAAATTATTTCCTGGTTTGGGCCTTTGATAAGTATCTCACTAACCAAGCTTAAGGTAGAGATTCTCTGGTCTCTCATGTATACATTTAAACTCACTGCAGAATTTTCTGCTTGTTTCCCTGGTTTCAGTACAGTAACATGATAGACTTGCTATCCCTCTATCTGCCTCTCTCTCTTCTGGCTTCTGGGGAAAGAAGGTATGAGATGCTCTAGGCAGCTTTTATTTGTTGTAGTACTCTGCTGCCGTTGGTCATTTCTGTACGAGAATTGAAAGACAGCTCATCATATAATAGTATCCCCAAATAGCTTTGTTCTTTGGTAGCTGGTATACTTGTATCTAGAATATCAGAAATGACAGGTGGTTTGATATTGGTTAGTCTACTATCATAATAGATTTGCTAGTGTTTTTACATATTTATTTTGCTAGCGAGCCAGTTCCAGATTAAAGTGAAATCCTGCTATAGTAAGGTGGATTTCTTAGCTGGTGTGATGACCACATTATCTGACTGCATAATAAGGTTTAGATGGGAAATGTTCTATGGGAGAGTTTTAATGCAGAGTCTTAATATAGATGGAGAATAAAGGAGAAGTCCTAGGATTGATGATAGAATGATATTTTTCAAGTAGGTTGTTGGGGTGTAGGACTTGTGACTTATGACTGCAAAGCCTCCATTAGATAAGTACCTTCTAAACTGGGAGTAGACCTCAAGAGAGAACACACAGTTCTGAAATTCTTCAGTGAGGTCCTGAAATATTCATTTAATATTTAAAAATATGGCTGCAGTTAGAAGGCCCTTTTCCATGTTATCATATATTTGAGAAATAAAAAAGATTGGAACTGTTTGGGCATTGTACATTGGTCCATCTCCATGCTGTCTGTCAGTTAAAAGATCATACATAAATTGAAATGATCCTTCTATCATCTGATAGTAGATGAGTTCTTAAGTATTCTATCTAAAGCACAAAGATTAGCAGTGGATTTGTAGTCAGAAGCTGAGTCAGGGTATGCAGCCTTGGGTGTGGAATGGTTAACTATTAGTACTTTGCCTTCTAAAAAAAAAACAAAAAAAAAAAAAACAAACAGTAGGTGCACTGGTGAAGTAACCGAAGACCAACAAAAAAAATTCTCCCCCAGGTCAGGATCAGTCCATCCACACTGCAGTAATAATCCACTCCAGAATCATATAAAAATTTATTGTAGAAGTAAAATCCAAAAACAAACTGGGTAAGTGCATTCGTCCACAGCAGCTCAGGATTTTATCAAACCATAGTGCTTCACCAGTTGAAACAGTTTAAATAATAGAATCAATTAAACTGAAAACAATTTATTGTTGTTAATCGCAATGCATTGAAATTTTTTGTCATGAATTAACATTTTGTAGATGCAGTTTCAGCATAGTAAAAAGTGCAATAGTTAAGTCTCAAATAGTAACTTTAAAATATAACATTCAAAAGACCTAAGACATAAAAATTATAAATCAGGTGCTCTATTGTTTAAAATGGGAACTATGGAAAAGTATTCATTAATACCTGGAGGTCTATTAGGTCCCAGTTTAAATTGCCACTTAAGTTCATTTTTGTGTATGTTGTTACTCCATTCACCTCCTCTTGGGTCCTTCTTAATAATTTCAAGAAAACCAAACTTAAACCTAGCTTCACCAGTACATGCCAAGGTGTGCTTGAATAAGATGTTGTTAGTGTTTTTGCTGGCTATAGCGTACTGGTGTTCATATATACGTTTACAGAGAGTCCTCTCCATTTTTCGCACATAAAATGCACTATAGCCCTGGCATGTGCTCAAGTATATTAAGCCACTACTGTTACAGTTATCACTGACCAAGTATACTTTTATATGAAATTCCCCTGTCATTATAAATGGTTCTTCCAAAATGCAGGTGCAATAATTACATGCTCCACATTTCTTGGTCCCTTAGGTATTTAGTGGTTGTGTGTAGTGGATGTTCAAAGTAATATTTCATACTTGGTCCCACTTTTGAAACAACCGTAAGAAATTTTCCCAAAATGTCAAACACCTCACTATTACCTTGAAGTATTCCCCAATTTTTGGTAACAATGTTCCTCACCTTTCTTTCCAAAGAACCAAAATAAGTTAGCATGGAGTTGGAAAATTGCAAAAATTATTTTGTTGTAAAAGGGGAAATGGGGAGGTCAGCTCACTACCTAGTAAGGGTTTAAATTTGACTCCCTATCCTTGTAACACTTCCAAAGCCATCCAGTAGACCTAACCCTTGGGGTAACCTTTATCAATGAACATTTGCGTGAAGTTAGCAAGTTCACCTTTAAGGTCCTGAAAAGTAGAGCACATTCTTGCTCCGCTAATCATTTGGCCTCTAACTATATTTTTCTTAGAGTAAAAAGGGTGTTTATTGTTGAATGCCAAAAAACTATTGGAGTAGGTTGGTTTACAAAAGACCTAAGAAGTGAAAGTACCTCTTATGTGGTCTCTTGAAATGGTAACATCCAGATAATCTATATTGTCCTTAGAATAACAATAAGTAAACTTAAAGTAAGAACATACTTGGTTAAGGTATTCAGAAAAATTGTTTACTGTTTTTTCATCACCCTTCCAAAGGACAAAAAAGTCAGCTAAGTAACGGAGTTTACCTTACTTTCAGACATACATTAAAGATAAGGTATAAACGTGTCATGGGCCATGAGAGAATGTTGACTTATTTGCTAAGTGTGGGAGTGGAGAATACATCTTGAGTGGTATTTCACAAGATACACATGGTCTTTATACTTACTTGCTTTGTAGTTGCTAGGATCCTATGACCCTATAATCAGAGTTTCTTGGATCGCTCTGCAATCCCATTTTTATATTACTAGATAAAACTCTTTTAATTCTACCTACTGCTACAAATTCTAATATTTTAAAGCTTTAAAATATGTCTTAAGATGCTCATCTGTGATCTTACTGTCTGGCAGTTGGGTTAGAGGATTAAGGAGCTTTTAAGCTGTTTCTTATGGTCCAGTCTTGCAAGGTTTGATTCCCCTCAGCCTCCATTGTGTAACTCTGTAACTCTGAGTAAGTCACTTAATCAGACACTGTACCCAAGCTGAGTTTAAAAAGGTCCAGGGAGATCAGTGCTGTACCCCAGCCAAGAAATACAAATAAATACTGCTTTGTTAGAATTAAAAGTCCAGTTATTAAATTATATTGCTTGTACTTCAAAGATTATTGTAGCCTTAGACAAAAGTCCCTTTTAAAGTTTGTTATAATGTATGTAATTAGTTCTTTCCCTCCCTCAACAAATGTTAAGCAGTTTTATTTGTAGTTGTTTTCTGGAGTAGAGCACTGATCTCCATGGATCTGTTTCAGATTTGGTCGGCGAGCGGTGTTTGGTTAAGTGACTTGCTCGAAGTCGCACAGTTAGGTAACGGTGGCTGAAAAATGGAGGTAGGGAAACAAATCTTGTACCACCAGACTTCAGGAAACAGACATTTAATACATTTGAATCTGAATCTGACATGACATTTCCCTCCATGTCCATATAGATTTTCAGTGCCTGTCCTGTCAGCTGACGAGATGTTTGCCCTGTTGTCTCAGTCTCGGTTTTCTATGGTGGTATAATGCTCAAACATCACTGGGTAGGATTCCAAATCATAATCCTTGGTTAATTTTTTTGTTTTTCCATGGCAGGCCCCTTCTTGGCATTAGTACCATCACTGTTCATACAACCAACAGTTGATAGACCTATACCAGTCTTTGTCTTTGACTCAACCAGAATTTTCAGTAAGTCATCCATGTGGTTGTCAGGAAACAGCAGCAGAAAAAATCTTGGTGATACCAGCAGCAGGCATGCCAAAGAGAAGCAGTGGTAATAATTCCATATGGAATTTGTAGCCAGAAATGAATTCCTCTTAGGAGCAGAGGTATTACAAGGTATACCATATGTTGAGTATTTGGCCAACAGCCATTAAACCCACCACCAGCATAAGCCAAAGGATGAAATGATGGCAGTATTATAACAATCACATATGTTATTCTGTACTAACATGAGGGAAATGACAAAAATGCTAGTTTACCTGGCATTCAAAATTAACAAAAACAGTACCTTCAATTTTTTTGAGCATGTATATAAAAGTCTGTATAGTCCTTCCAACAATAAGTTGCACATAAAATCATAGTCCAAGGCAGCAGACAACTCCTAGGCCCAGATTCCAACTCTGAGTTTTAGGTAGCTTCACCAAGTGTACACCTACAACAGATTTTAACTAGTTTGTTATACAGAATGCCTCCAGATTTTTTAGGCAAGCTTCAGGTTACCTCTTTGCTGAGCCTACAGTCGAGGAACTAACTTCCGATCCTTTCCTTGCAAGCTACCTCTAGCCATACCACAGTAATTTGCAGTTTACTAGCTAGTACAACTCACTTTCCTGATTAATATTGTGTCAGAATGTTCCCACATGCACCTGTCACTTGCTTTGCACTTAACAATACAGTAAATCTTTACAGCACTTGACATGTTATATGTATTTTCACTTCTGTTTGTGGTGCTTGATAAAGACCACGCACCACTAGCGAAAGTTATATGGTTGAGTTCTATTTGGCTGACATGACACTTTCATAATGATGTGATATCAGAGGTGATTATACTAAGTAAGTGGTGACAGAGGGCTTTACTGCCTCTCTATGTGTATGTGTGTGTGTATATATATATATATATATATATATATATATATATATATATATATATATATATATATATATATATATATATATAAGGGGCTTGCCCCACTTCATGAATAGCAGAATTTATACATGCTTTGGCCTGGAAAACCTTGCCCATGAAGCAAGACTTGATGATATACACAAAATTCCCCATTGTTAGAGTCTTCAGTAAGGGAGAATATTAATAGGGTTATCTGTGTATGACAGCATCCTATGGGAAGGGGCAGCTTTTCTTCTTTTGGTATAACCTTAATTTCAGTCCTTATGCAGTGACATCACTACAGTTGGTGTACATTTGCTATAAAGTGCATCCTGCACTGTGGAGGACATGAGAGTACTTTGTCCATACTTGATATGTATATATATATATATATATATATATATATATATATATATACACAAAACATCTAAATCCCAAAACATTGAAAACCCAAAACATTGAAAATTCAGAACATTGAAAGTGTGCTTCATAACATTGAAAATTACAGTGCATATGTAAATAACATCCTCTCCACCTATAACATCACCTAACAAACACACTTTCTACTACTTTTCTGCAGGGGGAAGCCACCCTGCACCCCCCCCCATGTTGGGGGCTCTGCCCCCCACACCCCCGTAAATTAAATATACCAACTCCAAGATCACACCACAATGGAAAAAAGTTAATTTCCTAATCTGTCTGTATCACAATTAGTTTACCATCATTTAACTGAAGTGGAGAAAACACGACCTCGAACGTTGGCAATGTCGAACTCTGATATTGCTGAACTACAAATCTTGCCTCTATCTTGACCCATGATAAAACCCATCCCTAGGTTGCATTTGGCATGTAATTCGGCAATTTTGGAGTTTGGCTGTGTGTTTTCATGGTTGTCGGTCGATGATATGATCAGTCATCTGAGTCCGTTTCAGTTAAATGATAATAAACAATCAATAATCACCATACACTGAGGTTAGGAAATTAACTTTTTTCCACTGTAATGCGATCTTGGAGTTGGTATATTTAATTTACGGGGGATGTGGGGGGCTAGAAACGTAGTAGAAAGTCTGTTAGTTAGATGGTGTTATAAGTGGAGGTGATATTATTTACTTGTGCAATGTAGTTTTCAATGTTATGAAGCACACTTTCAATGTTCTGAGTTTTCATTGTTTTGGGTTTTCAGTCTTTTGAATTTTTGATGTTATGGTCTCAATATTATGAAATTCAACGTTATGAAATTTCAGTGTTATGACATAGACCTATATATATATATATATATATATATATAGGTAGGTACTAGGCTATCTGCCCGAAGGCATTTATAAGCCTAGCTGGAATGTGTTGGCTTTCGCCGCCCCCTTAGATTAGTCTCCTGTGCGTCTGTCCAGCAGAGCCATTGAAGTGTTCCCCAGGGTAAACTTTCTGTTTTCCATCCACTCATCAAGGTTTCTCTTGAAGAGAGTTATTGAGGTGTTCTGCCTAATGTAGATTGGAATCTTGTTCCAGATCATGGGAAGTCTCTGGGACAGGAATCTATCGCTCCAACTCGCTCTATTTATTGTTGTGGTGAGGTTTAGATCCCTAGAGCGTGTGGCTCGAGGGGATGTGGTTTTCTTTAGGTGGAGCATGTCCATCAATTCTGGGCTGGACATGGCCTTGTATGTTGGGCAGAGATCACCTCTGAGTAGGTGGTATGCAACTGAGTACAGCTTGAGTTTCTTCAGTTGAGCTGCATAGGGCATCTGTTTGAGGCCAGTGATCCTCTTGTTGAGGTACTTTTGTGGTCTTTCCAGCTGTTGCAAGTGTCTTGTTAGGTACATCCCAAATGGAGCATTGTACTCTATGATGTGTCTGATGAGTGATGCGTAGAGGGGGCACAATGACCTCTTTTGATCTGGATGCAAACCCTTTTGTGATTAGGTGGGCCACATAGAAGGATTTTTTAACCACTTTGGCAATGTGGTTATCAAAGGAGAGGTTACTATCTGCTTGGGTTCCCAGATCCCATATTACGTCTTCCATATTTAGGGGGCTACCACCTATGTGGTAGTTTGTGGGTACTTTGTTTTTTCCAAAGGGGATAACTATGTACTTTTTGGCATTTCAGAGCGCCTCCTTGGCCCTCTTCAAATGGAACCTTGATGATTGGATGGGAGACTGGAAATTCACCCCAGGATCATGTCAGTCACCCTGCTAGACAGGGGTCCAGGGAAGTAAATATTGTGGGAAGAAATATCCAGGGGAATTGTTATGGCTAGGCTTGTATAGGCCCTAGGGCCGATAGCCTAGTACCAACCTATGAACCTATGAACATGGGCTAATGGACCAGGGTAGAATACTGACCTAGAAGGAACTTTATATTTTCAGGATCAGCCCTATAAATAAACAAAACATAATATGGATGTTGTACATCTGAATCTAATAGATATTTCGCACTAAATAACAAAGGAATTTTTGAACAAAGATTTGTAATAATGTATGTATGTCTGCACTGAAACCAATGAAACAACCATCATTTCATTTTCACTGATACTGAACTGTAACCATGAACTTTATTAGATTCCCTGGACTCACCAAGGCTCCAGATTTGTACTGTACTCCACATCTAACACAACCATTGTCAGAAAGTGCATGTGTATGAGTTCACATTGGCCCACACTAATCATTGCAACCACAATTCAATAGACCAAGAATAGTCTCACTGCAATCTGCAAATACGTTGGGTCCTATTGTTGGTTCCCCGAGACTCCTCAAAATATACTGAAGCTTCTTGACATGCATTCTCATGAGCAGAAGTATCAAGATGGTTGTTCACATTACTTTGGACAGAAAAGAAGCTTCTGGCCGTCCGTCATTGCTATGACAGAACTTGAAGTAGGATCACTATCTCTTGTATTCTATTTCTAGAGAAACAACCTTTATTTGATGGAATCCACTAGGATTCTGAGAAAACCTTAACTTTGAGACGGAGCCAGATACACCTACTGTTCGGTGATAGACTGAGGAAATCCCAAAATGGAGCCAACAACTGTAGCTGTTTGAGCGGTTATTACTGTCACAGCACATGGTTAAGCTCATTCTTATCCAAAAAGTTGATGTAGTTTCTTCTCAGTATGAGGAATTCCATGACAAGGGAGAAACATTTTGTACAGCACCTGGAAGGAATCAGTAAACAAAAGGGAGGCATCATAGATGGGATATATTGATCACCCTCTTGAAATCCGATGAGCCTGTTGTGAGGATTGAAAATCATAATGAATCTCTCTGCAAATTTGTGACTCACCACAGCTGTTCCCGTCGCTTAAAAAAGTAGAGAAACTTGTATGGTCATAAGAAATTACTAGCCTAGCCAATATAACCTGATTTTACTCAATATATGGCCCCTGGAGGCAAGAGGATGGAATGTATTTGTGCCTGTGCATTGAGTATCTTACAGATTGCCCCTGTCCATAAGAGACATAGGCACTACCCCGTGTGTGAATTTGTGAGTCTCCATCCATTGATCCAATTTGCATTTGAAGAGGGCCAGGGAAGGGGTTTGCGGAATGTGAATAGGAAGCCCGTTTTGAAGAAGGGTCAGTCTCTGAGACACACATCTGTCTGTCCAGCATGTTTTGTTTGAGTCACTGACTAAGTTTAAATCCCTAGATTGGCTGATCCTTGTGCTGTTTACTTGTGGATGTGTAGTAGCTCCACCATGGCTGAATTTGTGAGTGCCTTGTAGGTCAGGCATAAGTCACCCCCTTAATGGTGAGTAGGAGTCAGGGTAAAGGGACAGGGCTTTTGGTCTAACCACATAGTTCATGTTGTTTACATGCTGTATTTTCCGTGTGAGAAATGTGTAAGGTCACTCCATCTACTCTAAGTGCCTAGTCCAGTACATACTAAGTATCACTTTACACTCGTTTATTGGTCTAATGATGGCTGAGTACAGTGGGACTATAATTTCCTTGTATGTGGATGCCATACCTTTACTAATAAGTTGTGCTACATCAAAAGATTTCCTCACCAATGTACACACATGGCAGTCAAAGTTCAGGCCACTATCTCTCTGTGTACCTAGATCTCTCACCTCTGAGTCCACTCTAAGGGGCATGCTGTTTATGTTGTGATTTGCAGGAGTATTTCTCTTCTCAAAGTGTATGATAATGCATTTTTTGCATTTAGTTTTAGGCCATGGTTCTGGCACCACTCATTTGTCTGATATAGACCCTCCTGAAGGATATCTACATCATTGGTGGATACTATGATTGCTCCCAGCTTACAGTCATCAGAAAACTTTGTCATCCAGAGGCATACATCTCAACCTCTTAGAGCAAGATATCTGGGCAAAGCTATAAATAAAAGTGGGACAAAGGCCAGCCCAAAAATAGGGACAAATTTTAAATATTGCTCTTACAAACTTAAAAAGTTGTTGGAATGACAGGTTTTGCATTAATATGAATTTTCTGAAGGGTAGGAGGTCTGAAACACAAATGTTTGTCACTGCGTTCTACACTAAATTTCGGACTTAACCGAAAAACTGATTAAATTGACCAAGAAAACAGTGAAAAGTAGAGTTGTCCACAATAGAGGCAATATTTATTGCCTCTATTGTGGACAACTCTACTTTTCACTGTTTTCTTGGTCAATTTGTCACTGCGTTCTAATTCCATTCTGTAGTGATTTGACATTAATTTGCCAGAAAACCACAATTTTATGAAAAGTGGACCAAAACTATGAGGCAAAAATCTGTACAGTTGAGAGGTATGTCCAGAGGCCTTTCACATTTGCCTTGACTTTAAAGAAGTATATTCCAAAAAGTAGTGGTCTCAGTACTGAGGCCTGTGGCACACCACTAGTAACTGGCTTCTTGCTGGATCTGGATTCACCCACTTTAAACAAATGTGGCCTGTCTGTGAGTGAATTGGCTATCCATTTGGTGACATAGGGATTTATGCTCAGTTTTATGAGTTTCTTTATAACACCTGAGTGGAGAATTGTGTCAAATGCCTTGGCCAGGTCAAGGTAGGTGATGTATGTACTGTTTTATCCTCATCCATGGCTTTACTAATTTTCTAAAAGAAATCCACCAGATTCAGTAGGCATGACCTGACCTTGACAAAGCTGAATTGGGTCTGGTCCAGTGTTTGGAGGTCTCCTATGTCATTGTTTATCAGGTCCATGGCTATTCTTTCCATGGCCTTGCATATAAGACCGAGTTAAGCTTATGGATCTGTAATTTCCCAGGTCAGTAGATGGTCCCTCTTTATGCAGAGGGATGACTGTTGCTGTCCTCCACTTTATTGGGACAAAGCCAGTCCAGAGGCTGTGGTTAAATAGAGATCCTAATGGCTCTGATAAGTCCTGATTTAAGCTATTAAGAGGCACCCTGGTATATTGTCAGGCCCCATTGAAGCCATGATTTTAGCTTTAGAAAACAGAGTGGCAACCTTTTCTTTGGGGATAATTAGCAATGATGTGGTGGAAGGTATTTTGGGGGAGGACTGTCGGTGATGGGGAGGTGAAATTTGAGCTGAATTTGCCAGCCAGTAGATTTGCTAAGTCTTCAAGCTGAGTATAGGTGATGCCATTTACAACTATTTCCACACATTATTGGGTGTTGCCCTTAAAACTGTGGCTATAACTGAAAAATGCCTTTTGGTTATCCTCAGATTTGGAGGCTGTTTTACCTCAAGTTTGCTTTCACAAACTTTAATAATACCCTGATTCACTTGTTTACACTAAAGAGGGACTTATTTCTTTGTTGTGCAGATTCCCTCTTACTTCTCAACAGGATTTTCTTATTTTGTTGTACACCCTATTAATACTGGAGGTCCACCAGTGTTGATTTCTATTTTTGGTTTGACCTGGGTTTATTTTGGTCTGGTATTGCTGTTTTTATGCAATTGTTTATATGGTCACATAGGAATTTTGTTAATGCCTCTGCATAGGTTTCTGTGTTTTCTTGATTTGGGGGAGCTTGGAAACTAGCTATGTCATCTCTTAATAGGGTATAATTTACTTTAGAGAAGTTCTTAAAGTTTTGGGGGTTAGGTGGGGGACTAATTTTACCTTTATTTCAAGGTAGACTGCTTTGTGATCTGATCTTACTAGTGAGGACATAACACTGGGGGGTGGGGGTTGCACCACTCTCCCATATTTTTGAGTACCAGATCCAGGATATTTGTTCCCATAATGGGAGTGCAGACCAGCTGCTCTGAAGCATTTGAGTTTACAAAGTCACGAAATCATTGGGCCTGTATGTTAGTGATTATGTATGCCTCCCAATTAATGGAGGTGTAGTTAAAATCACCCATGAGTATAGTGTTGAGCTGGATGGTGAGTGATTCTAGTAACTTCAGGTATGGTGGGGGACCTGCAGCTACCAAGAATATGGTAATGGATTTTTCCCATGGTTAGTTGGGCATGGAGTAGCTCAAGCATGTCATGTTGTTTGACCAGCATTGATATAGATAGATACACCTTTGCCTTTAGGTCTTTCATGTTCATTGGGTGGTTGGAATGTATGAAAGGTATTATAGCCAGGCACTGCCTGATTGCTTTCTGTGGTTTTGAACCATGTTTTAGTAAATGTACAGACATCCACATTCTCCAGGGAGACAAGAGCTTCCAGGGGGTGCAGTTTCTTGTTGAGGCGACAAGCATTGAGCAGTAACACCTTTAGCTTGTCCTGAGTAGCTTTTGTTATGTTGGTAGGTTTATCAATACCTAAAAAAAGACACTATAGGAGTGGACAATATTTTGGCCAGTATCTGAAAGCCTAGAGGTGACAGGTGAAGAACCATCCCTGGTGAAGCAGCATGGCCTATCAACCTTGTCCTCCTAGGCTGACAAGTATTAGACCCCTTTGGAATGACATCAGTAGCTAAGCCAATTGTTAAAGTTTATTGTTTTCTGCTGGTGTTGTGGCATCATGCTTGGATATGGTAGAATGCTTCTCAATGCTAGGCTCATGCCTGTCTGTGACACATATTCTGAGAGCTCAATTATGTCTTTCTTCATATAGTTCAAAGAGGTGTGTCTCAGCTCATTCACACCCACATAGACTATGACTGATACTTAGGGGTAAATGACCTGAGTGCTTGTGTGATCTGGTGAATCTTGGCGCTGACAGGCAACAGACTGTAACCATCCTCATATCCAGCCTGGTAAGAGGGACGTGAGTGTGTCTCTGGTACTTTAGAATCCTAAACTTCATTCCTGTGATGTGTTTGCATATGCTGTAAAAATTAGCTAAGTACATCTCAGCTCTTTGGTACAAATAACCTGTTATTATGAAAACAGAATCAACCCTTAGTATGAATAATTTTGGGAGATGTTCCATTAAGAGATGCCTGTTCCTGGAACAGAGGAATATCAATGTTTTTTAGGATTGGTTGCAGAAAAGGTCTGCCCTTAATTTATTTGCTTACATTTGTTAAGTAAGAAATTTTAAGTGGGTGTCACCCACTTTCATTGGAGACATGGGGTGTTTAGAATAACAGGTGTACTGTACCTTTAAGAAGCATTTCTAAGTCTGTGTGTGCATATAAATTCCAAACACATGTTATCTTGAATGCCATTTTGAAGGTGCAGCTAATGTGTTAACATCTATGTGCTTGATAGCTAGTTTGAATATAAGGTAAAGTTACTTAGCTTTGTTTATGATGTGTTTGTATATAATAAAGCTGCTTGAACAAGAACCCACAATGTTCGCCTGTTTCTTCCTGACATGGCAAGTGACATGGTGTCAAAACCGGGATGGTGAAGACTACTCTTCAGAGCCACGAGGTGCAGAGGTAATGATGAAGGCAAATTAAGTGAACTGAGGGCAAAAAAGGGCCAGAAGCAAGCTAAAGGAAAAAAATATATGCAATATTTATTAAAAGAGATAAAAAAGAGCATTACAAGGGCACAAAATGTATTACTAAGCAAATGAATAGCAGAGAAACATTTAATAAGTAAAAGAGAACCATAGAAAAGCACAATAATCAAATTAAATGTTTGAAACGTGGTTATTTGATAAAATGAGCATGTTTAAAGTAAAACGAGCATGTCAAGACTTAAAATGACACGAAATTATAATGGGCACATTAAGAGATTAAATGAGCAAAACGAATATAACAGAAGGGGGAAAAAGGGCACATTGAGCATAAATAAAGTAAGGCGATTGCATGTGCTTTGGCATAAATTAGTAATTCGCATTGATTGAAGTATTTCAAATAACTCTAGTTATGCTATTCAAGTTTCAAAGTGTGTAAAAGTGCTTACAGTGTGCGTTTATTACTGTGCATTTATTCCAAAGAGTTTGTTGTGTGCAAAGTGCAACTATTTTGTGAAGTGCAGTCAAATACAACCACTTCTAAATGTTTCTTGTGCATGGATGTGTCTATTTGGAGAGTGTTGCCATTACAATGTGTTTCTTGCACTGTACAGAGTATTTAGCAAAGTGTAGCCATTTTGGTAAATTTCAGTGTGTTGTGTACTGTTATTTGCAAAGTGTAGCTACTGCAAAGCATTTCTCACTCTAAGCTTCTTCTGCCCAGTTCATTTGTAAAATATAATTTTTTCGAAACAGTTTATTCACAAATTGCAATTACCTCAAAATAGTTTATTCGTAAAGTACATTTGCCTCGAAATGTTTCTTGCCCTCAGCTTCTATTGCCCAGTTTATTCGCACTATGCAGTTATTTGAAAGGTTTCTTAAAATGATGATAAATGACTTTCACAGTCAAATAATTTCAAGATAAATGGCTCATACAGTAAAGTAATTTCAAGACAAGTGTCTTTTACAGTAAAGTGATTTCAGAGTATTACAGAGCCCAGGAGACTTATTTCATAACGTTCAGTTATACAGAGACCTATTGTGCTATTGCAACTACTGGCATAGATTTCGAGCACATGTGTATGTGTATGTATAAGTGTATGCGTTTGTGTACATTTGCCAGAGTCTTCAATAAGATATGTAAACATGGCAGACGGATTTCGCAAGCCACAACCACTTGTATTTGATCAGAATATTGCAGACAATTGGAGAATATTTGAGCAAGAGTATGACATATTTAGACAAGCAGCTCATTCTGATAAAGATGCATGCACCAGGGCATTCATTTTGCTAAGCCTAGCAGGGTCAGAGGCCATTAAAAGGGAGCATTCATTTGTATATGCACCAGCAGTGTATGAACGTGAAAGAGAAACTCGTCATATGGTTATGCAGGCTGAATCAAGGGTAGACCCTGAGTGTTTGAAGTGCAAATTCAGAGAAATGTGTAACCCCCTGACTAATGTTTCATTAGAGAGGTATTTGCTTTCTTTTACTAAAGAAGTTCATCAAATAAGCACGTGTCCCAGTTCCAGCTTCACTAACACTATTTTTTCAGAGTATGCTGATGTTTTCATTGACAAGTTGGGCAAACTTCAAGTGGTATAGTCTATGAAACTAGACCCAGAGATCAGTCCAGTGGTCAGACCAGTACGAAGAATTCCCATAGCTATGCAGCATAAAGTCAAAGCTTAGTTGGATAAAATGGTGCAACAAGGTGTAATTTGTTCAGTTACAGAACCTACTGAATGGGTGTCGTCCATGGTAGCAGCTCATAAAAAAGGCTCAGATGAGATCAGAATATGTATTGACCCAAGAGATTTGAACAAAGCATTGAAGAGACTGCATTATCCTATGCATACAGTCGAAGAAATTGCAGCCCTGATACTGAATCCCACTGTTTTTTCTGTCTTGGATGCAAAGAGTTTATTTTGGCAAGTGATACTTGATCGCAAATCTTCACTACTGACTACATTCAGTACCCCATTTGGAAGATCTAGATTCCTCAGGATGCCATTTAGAATAAATTCTGCAAGTGAAGTATTTCAGCGTGCAATGGAGCAACTTTGTTTTGGGCTATCCTTATGCCATAATAGTAGATGATTTATTGGTCAGCGGCACTGGTGAGGTAGAGCATGACAGAAATCATATGAGAGTTCTAGACAGAGCATGTGAAGTGAACTTAAAACTCAATCCTCTGAAGTGAAAATTCAAACTACCAGAAGTTACATATGTAGGTCATTTATTTACAAGTATTGGCTTGAGACCAATCCATCCACGCAAGCAGCCATTCTTGAAATGCCAGCACCAGATAATTTGCAACTTCTACAATGTTTCCTTGGTATGATCAACAATTTAGGCAAGTTTATACCAGACTACAGTGAATTTACAGTGCCTTTGACAAAGCTCACACACAAAAAACATCACATGGTCATGGCTAGAACAGCACCAGAAAACATTTGAAGTTCTTAAGCAGAAAATTGTTACCCCACCAACATTAAGGTGCTATGATGTTAACAAACCAGTAACTCTTTCCTGCTATGCTTCAAAATCTGGTCTAGGTGCAGTTATTTAAGAAGGCAAGCCAGTAGCCTACGCATCTAGAACACTTACCCAGACTGAGATGCAGTATGCTCAAATTGAGAAAGAATGTTTGGCAATAGTGTTTGCATGTTCCAAGTTTCATGATTATATCTATGGTTGAGATATCCAGATTGAAACTGATCATCATCTTTGATTACTATTTTAAAGAAGCCTATGCATTCAGCTCCAGTGAGATTACAAAGAATGATGCTTAAATTGCAGAAGTACAACTTCAAAATGGTCTATATGAAAGCAAACTTTTTTTATCTGGCTTATCTTATCCAGATCGCCCAGAACTACAACAGAACAGCTTGACACAGAGAATTTTGACTTTGATATTGTGGAAGTGCGTAATTTTTCCACCACAAGACTTGATGAGCTATGAGATCATACAATGACTGATCCAGTTTTGCAAAAGCTCAGTCACTACATCAGTGTTGGATGGTCATCAAAGCAATCCAGTGTACCATCAGATGTGCAACCTTACTTTCCATACAGAGATGAGTTGTTGATGGAGGATGGCATTATTTTCAAGGGTCCTAAAATTGTTGTTCCTGCTTCCTTACAACAAGAGTATATCCATATTTTACATCATGGTCACCCAGGTTATGAATCTACTAAGAGAAGGGAGAGAAGACTTGTGTTTTCGACTTCTCTAGCAAAAGACATTGATATAGTACTTTCTTCCGCTCAGTATGTAATAGTACTAAAGCACATTTGAAAAAACAACCACTTCAGCTAAATCAAATCCCTGAACTACCTTGGTCAATAGTAGCTATTGACATATTTGAGTAGAACAATCAACATTACTTGGTACTTAGACTCATATTCACATTGGCTTGAGATCAATCTACTATTTAATTTAATTTCTACTACAGTCATTAATAAGTTGAAATGCCATTTCTCAGTCCATGGCAGTCCACAGAAAATAATCTCTGACAATGGTACCCAATTTACCAATCAATTGTTTCAGAAATTTGCAAGAGAGTGGGACTTTATACATGTTACTACTAGTCCAGAGTATCCGCAATCAAAGGACTTGCTGAACGTGCAGTACAAAGTGCAAAGCAGTTACTTGAGAAGTCAAGCATGATAATACCAATGATTTTTGGAGTTTACTCAATCTTAGAAACATACTGTGTGAAAATATACTAGGCTTACCTGCTCAGAGACTTCTATCCAGGCAAACCAGAACAACATTGCCTATCAGTTCTAGTTTATTGAGACCTAAAGGTCAACACAACAAAGCCATTAGAGCCCAGTTATTTAAAAACCTTTCTTTTCAAAAGTCCAGCTATGACAGATTGAGCAGATTCCTTCATCCATTGAAAGGAGGAGAGATAGTGAGAATACTAACAGCAAAAGGTTTCGACTGGATTGGTCAAGTAATGAGTACATGTGCAGTGCCGAGATCCTATTTTGTTAAATCCAAGGATGTGGAGTACAGGAGAAATCACAGACATCTTCTTCCTGTAGCAGAACCAATATTGGAGCATTGTTTCTATGACAGAGACTCTAACTCTCAGAGCAATCCAGATGATATTACTCTTCCAGATTGTGATTTGACTCCTGATACTGTTCTGGCAGATGGTCCAGAGGATTCTAAGATTGAACAGTCAGCAGAGTCAATTCCAGTTGCTAAACTAGATCCCAAATTTTATGTCACATGATATGATTGCATCTCAAAGCCTAGTATGAAATACATAGCAACTTGGACATAGTTGTATATATGTACCTGTGACACCCGTGCACTGGTCCAGTAATCAAGGATCCTCAATCCTCACCATTAACACCAGTCGGGATATCCACAATGGGAAGGATAACAAATGCACACACAGTAAAGTACAATTTCCCTTAAGAGCACACAGAGATCACAGTCAGTCTGGGGCTGGTTTCTCCCTTTCTCTCCAGATCCCCAATAAGATTCTCCACTGGCACAGCTATAAGGTACAGATCTCAGCTGAGTAAAAACCTCCAGTGCCCTGTCTGTCTAACCAATGCTTCGTGTCCCTGCCCAAGTAGCTGACACAAACACACTTTGAGATTTGGTCTCTATACAAACACACAGACACTCCTGGGGAAGGCTGGCACGGATTCTCCAGCTATGCCCCCTCTTGCCAGGCTATAATGTAGTAATCACTACCACCGACTATTCTTGAAAGGTTTAAAAATATTTAATAATAAAAAATAATAAAAACACAAGACAAATCTTCTCAATTCAACACAGTGCTAGTCAAGATTTCGGAGATCATCTGCCAATGCTCAAACCCTACTTGAAAACTCTCTACTTCACTCTGCTAATTAATAAATTCCTCTCTCTCTCTCATACTTTTACTGTATCCTATTTGATTCAATTGCAAAAAAAAAACAAAAAAACATTTTTTACTTCTATGTTGCTTTTTTATACTAACTACTACTTTTTAAGAATGCTGCGGCTGTAATCTAGTTGTTTTTAAAATTTTTCTACTTATATAATATTTGTATGATGACGAAATGTAATCTGTATACTCTCAGAAATGCTCTTGTAGTCTGCTTGCTGATTTGCCTTACTCCACTTACATAATATCTGTAATAATGACTAAATGTCATATGTACTTACTGGAGCTTTTCTCCCTGGGCCTCTGCTGAAAAAGGGCTTCGGCTCAGTCTGACATTCCTAGTCAACACATGTAAAGTAAAATAAAATAAAATAAATAAATAAATCAGCTACTAAAAAGGTGCTTACCAAAGGCTGTTTAATTTTTACTGTGCAATATTATTATTATCCAATTAGTAAGTGTCAAAAAGTCTAAAAATGCAGTTGCCACCAGTTTGAGAAAGTATTTAATCATCTCTGATATAAAACCAGCAGGCAAAGCAGCAGTTAAAACAGCAAATAAAATCCAAATCAATGTAAGCGTTTTTGAGTTATTACCCTTCTTCAGACAATGCATTACTGGTAACGACAAATATTTAAAATCCTTAACGACCAATCACTATTCAATACTGAACCCGCCTATTTTTAAGGGTGGGCTTAATGGGAATGACATCATTAAGGCCAGGAAACCTATGGGCTGTCAATTCTATGATCCATCTAGTTTCCTCCATTTCAGTTTTATTTACTATATCGCCCCCTCTGTTCCCTTTCCTTATAGTCCTAATAACCATAAACTAAAAATGATGTCCTGCAAATGCTGAAATGTGTCTAAAAAGAGCATTATGTTAATTCTTCAACTTTACGGCTGACAAGTGATTCAGTATCCTTGTTTTCAGCATACAATTTGTTTTTCCTATATAATAACAGTTACAAGATTGGCAGGTAGCTAAATAGATAACATTCATAGATCTACAGTTAGCATTTACTTCGAAATGATGATTTCTTCCTGTGCTAGGGTGAATAAAATCAGTATGTGACTTTATATAGCAGCACGGCTTGCAGGAACCACAGGGTCTAGTCCCTTGCCTTTCCACTATATGTCTATGAACACCACTTCCCTCATGACCCAGCAGGTCTTGCAGGGTCTTGTTTCTCCTAAAACCAAAGGATGGCTGAGTGCCAGCTGTTGCTCTCATCTTCTCATCGGAGGCTAAGACCTTCCAGTTGTTCCTAATTATTTCACAGACCCCATGTATATTACTACTATAGGTAAGCATATATCTTAGATTTCAACCATGGGCTCATTTTATCCTGCCTATAAGTCTCGTGTCTGGCAAAGGTCTGTTCCACATTTTGCTCCTCATAACCCCTCTGAATGAAGTTATCTTTCAGTTGTTTCATTTTCATTGTAAAATCCTCCTAATCTGTACATAATCTCGAGACTCTGCCTAACTGACCCTTAATAATGTTGTTGAAAGTATATCAGGGATGCATACTATCCCTTGCCAACAGGCTATTCTTCCAACAATCTTTCCTGTGGAGTGTGGTTTTAAAACCCCTTGCATCCTGCTGCAATCTGATGTTCAAAAAATCTATCTCAGTTGTTGAATAATACATGGAAAATTTCAGGAAGGCTGTGGTGGATCCTAAGTAACTGACAAAACTAAAAAGTTCTGCCCCCCCACAACAAGAAGATGTCATCCACAAAGCACTTATATAGATGTATCTTATCCCTCCATTTATTGGTCTGTCCTAGAACAAATTGCATTTCCCAAAAGACAAGAACCATGTTGGCATAAGTGTTCACATAGGGGGTGCCCATGGCCAACCCCTGTGTCTGTCTATAATAATTCCCTCCACAAAAAAAAACATTATACTCCAGGACCATCCTTAGTAACACTTTCATTAATTTCAACTTATCCTCCCCCAACAGATTCATTTCCTTCAGCAAGCGTGTTACCGCTTCTGTGCCATAGTTGTTACTGATCACTGTAAAAAGACTTTGTACATCTAAAGTTACCATAATATATTGCTGTATATCTTTTGCTTCTATGGTCTCTCTTAATGAAGTTAAGAAGTGCCCAGAATCTCTGAGTACCTCTGCAAAACCCATAACAAAGGGTCTCAATAAACACTCCAACCATATTGAAAAGTTTTCTGTTAATCAACCCCTCCCAGAGACTATAGGCCTCATGGGAGGGTTGGTGAAGTCCTTGTGTATTTTTGGCAAGGCCTTAAAAATCAGTGTAACTGGATGTTCTAGCCACAAAAACTCAAATAAATCTTTATCCACAAGGCCTTCAGCCAATAAATGTTTCAGTTGATATCTTACCTCTGATATTATTCTATTCAGTACTAACGAGGAGATGAGGGTATTGGTGGAAGAATCTGATAGCAGGCTTACTAATCGATCTTGGTAGAAGCCCTTATCTAAAAGAGAAAGGGACTAGACATAAGGCTGAAAAATTAACATAATGCTCTTTTTAGACACATTTCAGCATTTGCAGGACATCATTTTAAGTTTATGGATATTAGAACTATAATGAAAGTGAACAGAGGGGGCGATATAGTAAATAAAACTGAAATGGAGGAAACTAGATGGATCATAGAATTGACAACCCATAGGTTTCCTGGCCTTAATGATGTCATTCCCATTAAGCCAGCCCTTAAAAATAGGTGGGTTCATTACTGAATAGTGATTAGTGGTTAAGGATTTTAAATATTTGTCTTTACCAGTAATGTATTGTCTGAAGAAGGGTAATAACATGAAAGTGCTTACATTGATTTGGATCTTATTTGCTGTTTTAACTGCTGTTTTACCTGCTGGTTTTATATCAGAGACGAATAAATACTTTTGTAAACTGGTGGCAACTGCTTTTTGTTGACTTTTTGACGTTGGTTGTTTAAGTGGCTGCCTTTGGTGAGGTTTTCCTGTTTTTTGGACTTTACTTTTGGAATTTGTGACACAGATACCTCATACACTATGGAGAAAGTAAGTGTTGAGCAGGAGACTACTCAACTTTCTGCATTATTTACTAATAGAGATAAGGACAGAAAGAGATTGACTGTTACAACTAATCCCCTTTTGCAACTGAATTTAAATATTAAAACCTGTGATACTATTCTAAATACAGTAACAACAGATATTAATCGTAAATTTGAAGAGACTGTGGTGGATTTTGTTAACTAAGTTAACAAACTGAAAAAGTTACAATGGCAACATAACCATCTGGAAGCCTGTTTGCAGTTTGGGGTGGTTCCACAAGGCATGAGGGTGTTTTGCATGCCGTTGCAAGGGGAGCACCATCCTGAGCTGTTGGCTAGACGGCAGAGAATTAACATTGAAACTGGTTTCTCCTACATGCATTTTTTGTTGCAGTATTTTGCTCCTGAGGAACAATTGCTAAGTCATTAGGTGGAACTTTTACAACAGCAATTGGAAACTGAGTAAAAAGATGAAAGGTACATAAAGCGTATGGATGACTTATATTGTACCTTTTCCACCATTGACTTAAATTTACAGCAACAAAAGGCTAAGAAATTGTATCGAGACCACAATGATTTCATCAGAAGTCAAATTTTTGTTTGGCAGAGAGAACAGACCAACTTATTAAACAAAGCTCGAGATACAGTCACAGTAATGAAAGGAAGAACACAAACTCCACGGACGTACAGAGGGGGGAGTGCCAGCACCAATATGCGGTCTACCAATGGGAAGGTACAGAATGAATTACCTCAACATTCTAGTACTTTGCGTTTGTCCACACAATCAGATTCAGCCCAGAATGAGGTAGTAAATTTGGCAAATACTGTGAGTTTGCAAAGCGAGGGGACAACTTGTGATGTAGTTGCTCCAAGTAGGAATATACAAGGGGAAATCAGTGACTCAGCTAATACATTTGGAAATTTGTCTTTGACGATGAGTAGTGGACATTACATGCTTCAGGGAGCACGGCCCAAAGATAATCAGGGCATTGATGGCAATTATCATTTTTTTGCTACCCTACCAGCTCCAGTCAAGAAGAAAGGGGACTGGACACATCAATTGAATGAGCAGAGAGAACTCAAAAAGAGGAGGACATTAGAATGACTGGTGATAATGACATTGTTTTTAATTTATCTAATTATGTATTATCTGTGGATGAACTATATGTACTCAACAATGGATTAACCTTTGTTCTGAGCACAGCAAGCAGTTTTAATGCTATAATTTTGGACATTATGTTATTCGGCAGGAATTTGATGTTACAAAGTATGTTCGATGGTAATTCATCATCTAGGGTCACTTTAAGACAACCCAGCACTTTTGTTCTTGTCTTTAATCACACAGTTAATATGTTTATTAAGGTTTGTGAACAGGATGTTTTAAATTACTTATCTGAAGGGTGCAATAGGAATTTTTATAATTTGACAGACAAACAACAACACGCACTTAAGGGCTTACAGAATAACAGTGAGATAATTATTAAAAATGCAGACAAGGGGGCTGGTCGTTGTTTTAGATGAGGGCTTCTACCAAAATTGATTAGTAAGCCTGTTATCAGATTCTTCCACCTATACCTTCATCTAATTTTCCAATATTGAACAGCCATAGTTCTCACAACAGATTTTAACACTAAGAGTTAATTGCTAAGATATTGTTCTCATTCTGAAATATAAAGATCCAGAATTTATCATTAATTCCTCTTTATATTATGTTATAACCTCACACATATCTCATAGTATGTCAGTATATGTTTTTTGTAAGCAGTATGACACAAATAATCCAGTAGTAGTGATATGTATTGTGATTAAGACTTTCTAACTCTTTTAAATATCACTTGACTTTTTATTCAGATTTCTTGAGTGATGATTTTCTCAGCTTCATCTAGCTTAAAGTCAGTATTGAGATTATCAAGGTTTTAACCTTGATAACAGTTATATTAACCAAAACAAATGTTTCCTTCAATTGAATAATTTTTCTTAAGTTTTAATGTTTTAGTAGGTCTTTTTTTTCTTTATACAAAATGTCATGAGCAAGATTAACAACTGTTTCAAATCAACATATTTAATACAACATTTGAGATATTTTAATAACTGACTTAATATGTTGTGAGTTTGATGGCATATAACTATTAAATTTGAAACAATTGTATAACATTAACCAGATCTTTATTATTATTATTTCCATAGTAAAAGAGTAGACCTTCATGCTATTTAAAATCAATGGCATTTGAAAGTCTTTATAGTCTGCTGAGCATTTTTCATCACATCAGTAAACATTCGCTTTAATGACTGAAGCTTGTGTGTATGTTTTTATGTCTGGGAATTTAAAAAAACAACTTGATCCTATACTCTTATGGGACATTTATAAGCTAGTCTAAGGTTCTTAGGAGTCAGAAAATTGTCAGTATTTGAATCTTATTGTGAAACAAAGCTGTTTTAATTATGTATAGTATTTTGGGAATGTTCTAATAAGGTTTTAGGAAATATGCCCAAGACAAACAGGGGCTGCAGCTACAAATGTCTGAAAAGAAAGGTTTTCTTGCAGAAGTTAAAACAGCTTTTTTTTTACCCTTCAAAACTTATATTCAGCACAAAGCTCATACTGAGCTTCCCCAACATTCATATTTGCTAATTATGCTCCTAAAAGATTGCACCCGTGGTGAGGTCCTAACTCCTGCTGTGAAGGTTGGCATTATATTTTATAAAGGACAAATATAAATAAAATATGTTGTATAATGCTTAAGAACTTTGTGTGTATACAGCTTTTTTTTATTTTGCTTAGAGTGGAAGATCTTTTGGCTTTAGCAAGAAAGCAGCATTATAGGTCAGCAACTATTTGTAGCTGTAGCCTCTCTGTGCTGTTGGCTTATTATCCATCACCTTACCACAGCATTCTGTATTTTGGAAAGTAAAATTACTTTTATAAGTTGCCATCTGTCATCAAAAGTAGAAAGATGTTTATTCTGGAATGCTGTGCAAAGGCTATGGAGGAGGACACTGTACAGCAGAAATATGAGCCATAAAAGGCCAAAAACAACAAGAGCCTGACATCCGGTGGAACAAGCTGTTTCCCCATTCATCTTCATGCTTCTCCTTCCTCCCCTGGACTTTTTGTCTGAATGAGCATGGGCCAGTATGGATCCTAAGGGTGACCGAGGGGTTATGCTGCCACCTGCTTCTACTGCTGAAGGGAGTTATGTTATACTATGAAATAGCCTTGTTTCTTCTCTTCTCTCCCACATTTTTTGGCATAACTGCAAGGGCTGCTCCACACTGTGGACTACCTCTCCCCCTCATGGAGTATTTATGACAAATGCTCTTCTCCTGAATGGGTACACCCATGTCTCCCTGCCAGTACCTCATACTCCTGAGCCATTGTCTAGCCTGAGTCATCTGGGCCATAGTTAGGGTTCTATCCTTCTATGCCTTGCTGCTGACTCTTCTCAATTTCTATTTTTAACCTTTCATGTATTTAGGAATTAACAGTTTATAGTTTTTCCTGTAACTCGGATTTTATACTAACTTTTATTAAACTTCAGACTATTAATTTAAATATCTGTAACTA
Source organism: Protopterus annectens (assembly GCF_019279795.1). Taxonomy (NCBI): domain Eukaryota; kingdom Metazoa; phylum Chordata; order Ceratodontiformes; family Protopteridae; genus Protopterus; species Protopterus annectens. Next base: position 102,914,716 of record NC_056743.1, on the reverse strand, counting down.
ACTCGGTCAGTCTGATTCCATGCTCTTTGATCTAACCACACAAGTAAGTCACTGATACCATCAACAGCACTAGCAGTCCTCAGTTACTATGCAGCTGCTCTCTGAAACACTTCAGATGCTGAACATACTAAATGAAAGCCTGAGAAATCAGTACATTGCCATTGTATAATTAAAATTATACAATTTATAAAGTTATTTGTGAAGCTTAATTTGCCAAAATCCATGATTAGCATTTAGCACAGAGAAACAGTTACTCTTGGCATGGGAAATACCATGTATTCATCTGTGGTAGTCTGTTTTTCATTTATCTGTTTCATTAAGATTTTGTGGACTGATCCCCATGAATGTTGCCTGGTTTTATAATTGACCCTTTATTGTTAATGCATCTATTAAAACACAGACTGTTCTTAATCACACTGACGCACTTCATACAATTCAGTTTCCTTTTGATAATACTCTTCAAACTATTGGAACATTCCATCAGAGCATACACAACTGAAAATGTTGCAGGATCCAACTATGGTGAACAAAGAGCTCAAAGCAGTAAAAACATTTGTACATTTTACACATATACTCAGCCTGTACATTTGTTTCCAGTTTTGTTTTACAACTTTGCCTTCATGTTGTGAATTTATTCCACCATTCCAAGCTTCTGATTAATCACACAAGACATAATCAAAGGAGTGCATGCTGTTTCAACTATCTGGAACTCAGTCTTGTATTATCATTCTTCTATTCACATGTAAACCCTTTATCTTCCAATTGTTTTACATAACACCATAAATAATTAGGTAATTTACAATGTAATGACTTAACTTTACAAGGGTGAGAGAGTGGAGGAAGCATTTATGTGGCAGAGTAGATGATGTGCTGACACATACAGGACTCATCATGGCTCAGGCTATGTGATCTTGGTCAGACAAAATGTTTTCATTATTGACTATAATATTCAAATAACTGGCTTTATGTAGTGATTTTCATTTGCTTATGGGGCTCTGCCAAGGAAAATGAGGAAATATTGACAAGGCAGCCAAGAAGCATTGAGAACCAGACATGCTCTAAATGACTAGTGGATGCTTTGTAACATTCCAATTTAGATTTTTTAGGAGAATACTTTATAGTTTCTTTTAAACAGGTGGATTTACATATTGGAGGAAATGATGGTGCATTGGGAGATAAATTTTTTTCTGTAGGCCCTGGACTTGTTTCCCCAGGTCAGAGTTTGAACTCTCACAATGGCAATAGACAGCTAACGAGAGCAGATGTTATATCAACCACTCATCATTTTGGTACTGTATTATGTGGTTAAAACTTTGCATATTCAAATGTAGTTAGTTTAGCAACTTTGTCTGAAGCTGCTTCTGCTGACCTGTTTGCGAATGAAATTTGTACAGGTGGCCCCTTAAATTCTGTGCCTCATTGGGTGTTTTCTCCTGGAGCACAAATAGATTTTTTAACTCCAGTGGTACAACTGGTTAAGCAGCTCACTTGCAATCTAATATTTAAAGCTTTCAGTTTCTTAACATGCTTTACAGATATCTTCATGCATTAAAAAGTATAGAGTATTGGAAGGCAAGCTTTTCACTTTACAAAAATTATGAGAAGATTTCTCAAGAGATGAATGAGATGCAGGGTAAGGCATTAAATCTGAAAACCATTTTGTGAGGGTTTTCAAGCATGTAGACAACATATATACACCAGTTTCTTCAATTTTGAGTTTGAGTGAGCTGGTTGAGAAAGCCATTTCTAGATATGGCTAATTGTTTGGACACCCTCAAGACATGTCCAGAAAAGAGCTATTATTGTGCATTTCCATTCATTATCAGATAGAAACATGATGCTTGCTGCTGCCATTGAGTCAAGGAATTTTCTATACCATCATTCAATGCTAACTATTTTTCAGGATTTGCCTTCAGACTTGCATACAAAAATGTACCAATTTAGCTAACTCTGGAAAACTTTATTGCAGAAGAGAATTTCCTTAAATTTTTTCCCACTACAGTGGCATTTAACTGTAATTACCTTGTATTAAAATTTACTTCAATCAAAGAGTAAAAACAGGAGTTATTTGCTATTAAATTCTTGCCTTAACCTAAGGTACAAATCATAGGATTAGGATATTCCTGTACATAATGACATTATTTGTAGATTTCTTCAGTTTTTCATGGGCAGAGTTATTAATGAGTTAGGTTATAATGTTAACTTAATCAGTATACAAATTGCTTCATTAAATGTTCATGGGCAAAGGCACCATTTTGAAGAAATTGTACCTTATTAAATTGTTTTTTGAAGTTTCAGTTGATATATGCTTGTAGGAGGTGTATCTTACAACATGAAAGATCAGGTTTTAATCATCTGTAAAACATGTTCTATTAAAATTATCCTTATTAATACTAAGTCATCTGGAGTAGCTTTTTGGTCCACTCTAATACATTTACTGGTTTGGACTATTACTCCACTTTAGATGGTAAGATACTGCTAGTGAATTTACCTATTAACTTTTTTATTTTGGGATCCATTTATGGCCCATTTACTGTTTATTATAGCTTTTTGTAAATACTAAAGGAGATCATTCTTCATCTCAACTATGAGTAAATTATTTTCAGTGTCCATTTGAATAAAAATCTTAAAGGAAATAAAGCTAAATTGCTAGAATTTTTTCCACTGATTTCAAAACTGATATGTGGGGAAAACAAAATGCTCTTCATAACCTAGTCATAAACATATATACCTTAAGTATACGACATTTACTAAGATTTGTTTTTGTTTGTCTCTTTTTATGGAGAAATATGTCTTGTTTTTTTTTGTCTCTTTTTATGGAGAAATATGTTAGTTTCCCCTCCATGTATTTCATATCATTCCCTAGTAGTTTTATCACTTTTTCCCTTTTTCAGTAATTGTAACAATACTGTTCTCCTTTATCCACAAATAGTCTATTTCATCTATAAATTCTAGATACTATTTACAAGTGTTGGGATAACAATAGTGTATAAAGCATTTCTTTTCCTACACTTTGAATGGCCTTTAATTATTATATTGTGGGAGCTAGCTACAGCTTTCCTATAGACATAGACTGAGAGAGTTTAACAAATTTGCTCACTCAGTTATAGATAATTGAGAATCTTATCAAAATATGTTTTGGTAAGTATATTTTGTAGGGTCTATATTACTTAAACAACCACTCAATATAGCGAGTACAACATAATCGAGCGATTGCAAGTGAATGTTCAATAAACGGAAACAGCCTCGTCGAAAATCAGAATGTGGAAAATTTTCGTTTGGTCAACTCCTTCTCCCAAGTGATGTAAGAGACAGCAATGCCCTAATGAATAAGTGAAAGTGTCAACAGTGCATCTGAAACATACCCTTCACCTCAACAATAATAAACCAACACTACCTGAAATGTATGTGACACATATCAAACCATATTGTGTATAGAATAGTAAACTAACATAAAACTAAGTGATTGCGGTGATAAACTGCAGTACAGATGTTACACCTTCAATAGAACTGCAACTGCACGAAGGAAATCTTGTGTATTATAATCCTGTCTGTGTTGCACAACATGTTGCAACCTTTCATGTCTCAACAATGTCTTCCTTTTCTTAGGGGAATGGAGGGCATCCTGATTCTAGTGTCATTAACCTTATTCTGTTCTCTAACTAACATTACCAAAACAGATGGAATATCACAAATCCACCTGCCAAGCAAACAGCGGATTGGTCTATGCCATCCTTCCATTTGATTTTGTGTGTGAGGTAAAGAATGACTATTCAGGTCGAACACATTCCAAAACTCTATGCTGAACATGGGAGGGAATCTAGATAGAGAAGACATCCTAGTGTTTTGCTTCATAACCCGACCCAAAACAATTGTGTCAGAAAAGTATGACAGTAACTCTTTGCTGTCAGTAGGAAATGTGTCTGATAGCTGCTTAAATGCTGGAACTACCTCATTCACATACAAGAAAGACAAAGCAATCATTTTTTTCACACTGGTTTAAAACTGGACAGATATACCATATAACATTGCTAATCCAATGCTCTGTACCTTTCTCCAAACTGCCTGAATGAAATGAAATAGACAACCCTTAGAATGTACATCCGGGAAATTATGTTTAACACTTCTAAGAGCTGCTAATTTAGTCAGACAAAATATACTTTACTGATATTGTCAATTTAGCATGTGATAGGAGATCAGACAGGCAGTCCCACATGAAATTATAACATTTATATGACTTCTTGGTCATCAGACAAAAGACTAAAGGTACGCACTTAGTGTTTCCCTCGTATGTCAAGAAGCCATGAATGCTGTAGAGCTGCCTGCACAAGTGACTCTTAGTAAGGAAAACACCATCCATAAGCCATATAGGGGATTGACTTAAATCCCTAAGATTTTCAGTGGTAGAGAACACTAACACATGAATGTTGTTTGCTGTATCAAACATCCGCTTTTGAATGAAACAACCCTCTTTTAGGGTACACTCAGTAGGGTTTACTGTTTCTAAACTAGTAGAGACCGGAAGATAACTTTTGACTGCACTACAGTGAGCCCTGTTAACCTGCATATGCTATGGAATTAGAAGTACAGACATCATCTACAACAAGTCCTGGGGTATCTCTACATGACCGTGCACTTTCCTTTAATTTATCACAGGCTACGTATTTCTCTACCTCACATACGTATGATGCTTGGTGATGTCCCAAACACTTTAACAGTAGTTCACCATACATATCCTTCTTTGTTACTGCACATCCTTTACACATTTTCTTCAGTTTTAACTAACAACACCAATACTTCCTATCTTACAGTACCTTTTCCAAACTATACAGATAGCCATCAATGTTTAACATTTCCCTTCCTTTTTGAGACTTTACACATTAGTAAGTCTCTAGCAACACCAGGTGAGAAGCAGTTCAAGCTAGCCATAGCGTTACGCTCTCCTATAGTATCACAACTACTGCTTTGCCATTACTCACTTTATTGTTTAAACTGTGTGCTTACTGTTTAACATTACATTACGTATGTTCTGCTTAGTGACAATCCTTACATACGTAATTAATTATGCACTTGCCGTTACTTTACAGCGCTGATTACCTTCAGTGATTATATTGCCGTTCTGCTGCAAATGTGTTCATTAACTGACCTAATGCGTCACTTATTTTTGACTTGGCCAAACAAAACATTTCGAAAGTCTTGTTTCCAATGTTTTAGCCCATCAGGTACATTGTTGTTCGCTTTAAGTTGTTTGAGTATGTTACACTCGATGATTTAAGTGGTCGTTTAAGTAACATAGACCCTATTTTGTAAAAGAGCAATATTTGATAGAGTTAAGAATTTATAATTCACAACCTGGATCTTCTATTTTACAGTTCAATAAAAATTAAATACTTTTTGGGTGAAACCACTGGTGATTTTTCAAGACAAGTTTCGCTCAGAACATCAGTCATTTTGTTTCAAGTTTTAACTACATAAAATGTTTTTTTTAGGCTCCAAAACAGATTATGCAGACTTTCTCATCTTTTTACATTGATTTGGAT
>NC_056743.1:102774176-102904176 GCF_019279795.1 Protopterus annectens | reverse complement strand
ATTTGAGAAATTATCCAAGTCTCGATTAATTTCTTCCACTTACCATTTTCAAGGTGGCGGTCATAGCTATGTATTCTATCTAACATTTGTTATATTCAGCAACATGAGTAGAAAAAGATGGTAACAAAGAAATCTATTTCTCTATAGCAGTTATATCTTCACATAAATCACTTTCAATACTCACAAAGAAGTCATTCATTAAAGCCATATAATCAAGGCTCAACTTAAGATTAATTCTTGACATTTTTTCAATAATAAAGGATATGTATTCCCATACAAAGGCATATTTATAACCCTGAGACCTCGGGGTGCTATCCCCATATCTAAATATGCCATAAAGCTAAAGCGTTGCCATTGTAGAGCTTTGTACTTTTTTACCTTTCATTCTAGTGAAGTTAACAGATGAAAAAAATTCATCAGATAAATCCGTGGAGCTCGTCTCCTGTCTTTGCAGTGGTGTCTTAGTAAAAGATAGTAATGGATTTGGTCGAGAAGCTAACAAATCCATTAACCCCTGGCTCATCTTCAAAACTGGTAATAATAGTGGCTGTGCAATGTGGAGAAGTAGTACACACAAAGTTCTTGTACAAATTCAAAACAATGGCAACCAACAAGAAAATTAAAACCTGTCTATTGGCTGTGCTTTATTGAATAATTGATTTGTGCTTGTATTTAAATGTGGAAGTGAAAAATGTGTTTTATCTTACACTGAAGAAGGGTTGTTAACCTGAAAGCTTTGCTTTTACTATTAAACTCTTTAGTATGTTGCTTCAGTCATTATTTTGTATATTGGATCTTTACGGACTGTTACTTCACTAATTTTCTTGTTGGTTGCCATCATTTCTTATACCACACATGATTTTTAATACTTGTGAATCATGTAGCTCTCTAAATTTATGGTCTGCCTGTTGATTCTTTAATTCAGTAAAAGAAACATCTGTCCACTCCATGGAACCTTGCGCCTCATGAAGAATAAATGGTGGATATTTGGTTAACTGCTTGATATTTTGAGACTTGTCAGAAATGCAGAGTGCAGACTTATACATACTAAGTCCAAGATTGACTTTTCTCAGAACATTCCCTTTTCAACAAGGTACAGTCATCTTAGTTGGAATATATATGTTTGGGAGTGGGGTGGGAGGTTGCTGCCTGAAAAAAAAAATAACTTTAAAGTGCAAAGGTGTTTTTCTTAACATTTCTTTTTTGTAGCAATTATGCTTTTATCATGTAAAGTGATCTTTCTGATTCTAAAATATCTTTTTTTTTTCAGTTTAGTTACATTACTGGAATTTTATTAATTAAGTTTAATAAACTTGTGTTTGCATTTTTCATATGCTGAGCATTTGCCATATACCTACTGATTCTGAATAATGCGCTCCTGCATTTTGATGATGCAATAGGGGGTTAAACAGCCTTTAGCAGATACGCATGTTTCAGTACTCTGTAGTACAGTCTATGTCATTTTAAGTGCTGACTTCTGCTGTAATCTTAGGTTCATAGAAGTTTACTAGGCTAATGGCCCTAGAACCCTTACAAGCCTAGTCATATGTATCCCGAGTTGCCCAATTGTTGGTAGTTAGGTGAATGAAGTTCACAGAGATTAGGGTGTTTGGTAGTTAATAACGAAGTTCTCTGTCCAGGAAGGACATGGGCACCATCCCAGAAGTGAATTTGCTGTCACCCATCTATTGATCTAGGGTGTGTTTGAAGAGAGTCAAGGAGGTGCTCTGTTCCACATGAATTGGAAGCTTGTTCCAGAGAAATGTCAGTCTCTGGGAGATGTATCTGTCTCCAGCATGATCTACTCATGTCAGAGGCTAGGTTAAGATCCCTGGAGTGAGTAACCCTCATGCAGTTTGATTTACGAATGTGTAGCATTTCCATCAGGTCTGGTTCAGAGACTGCCCTGTAAGCCAGGCACAGGTCACTCCTTTGCAATCCTGTAGGAGATAGAAAACAGTGACAGGGCTTTCAATCTTTCAATATAAGACTTGTTTGTGTACCCTGCAAATTGTTGGTGAGAAACATCTGTTGTCTTTCCCAGCTGTTGCAGATGTCTGGTAAGGTACAAGCAAAAGGGAGCATTGTACTCAATTATGGTCTGATGAGGGCTGAGTATAATTAATTATAGCATCCTTATACCTAGATGGGATGCCTTTATTTACAAGATGTGCCACATAGAAGGATTTTCTCCTTACTACTGTGGATCTGTAGTGGTCAAAGTTCAGATTGCTATCAACCTGAGTACCCAGATCACATACCATTGGGTCTACACTTGGGGGGGGGGAGGGGGGTGCTGTCTGTAATATAATTAGCAGGGATGTCAGCTTTTTCAAATGGAATAATAATGCATTTTTTTGCATTTAGCATTACTCCGTGGCTTTGGCACAAATCATTTGTCTGTGTTAACCCTGTCTGCAGTATAGTAAAATCTTTGGGGGACTCAATGATTGCTCTCAATTTGTAATTGTCACTGAACTTGGTCAGCCACAGGCCATCCAAGTTTGCCTGGACTTCTGTGAAATTAATTCTGAATAGTAAGGGGCCCAGCATAAAATCCTGTTCTGTGCCACTGGTGACTAGTCTTTTGCTAGTGGTGAAGTCACCCACTTTGACAGTATGTATCCTGTTGGTGAGGCAGTTGGCTATTCATCTAGTAATGTAGAGGTTAATTCCCAATTAGAAGTTTCTCTATAATACCTGAGGGGGAATGTGTCAAAATGCCTTGGCTATGTCAATATAGGAGGTGTGCACTGTCTTTCCCTTGTACAGGGCCTTGGTGACTTTCTCTAAGAAGTCAACTGTGTTTAACAGGCATGATCTACCTTTAACAAATCTGAACTAGGTTAGGTCCAGAGTTTGGAGATTACCTATGTCCTTGTTAATAAGGTCCATAGTGATTATTTCCATGGCCTTGCAAATGAGACTAGTCAAGCTTATGGGCCTATAATTCCCAGGGTTGGTTGATGGTCCCCCTTTCTGCAGAGGGATTACTGTTGCTGTCCTCCATTCTGCCAGAACATAACCAGTTCACAGACTGTGGTTGAACAGGGATCCAAGTGGGTTTGCTCTGTCACATTTTAAGTTTTTAAAAGGCAGCTTGGGATGTTGTCTGTTCCCATTGAGGCCAGGTTTTTAGCCTTGGAAAGTGCCAAGATGACTTACTCTCTTGAGATAATAAGCTGAAAAATTGTGGCAGGTATACTTTGGGGGATGTCTGGAGGGGAAAGGGGGTGAAATTTGCTCCAAATCTGTCAGGAGGTTGGGTCTTGCCTTCAGTTTAGTATGGGTGGTGCCATCCACAACCAATTCAGTGCATAGCTGGGTATTCCCTTTTAGATTTCGGATGTAGTTAAAGAATGCCTTATGATTATCTTTAGCTAGGGAGGCTATTTTTGATTCATAATTATATTTGGAGGACTTGACAAGATCTCTAATTTATTTGTTTAAGCTGGAGAGGAATTTCTTCCAATGTTGAGCCATTTCCCTCATGTTCTTGGACATTAGTTTCTTTCTCTTGTTGTATAGCCTGTTTATAGTAGGGGTCCACCAGAGTGGCTTGTTATTTTGGCAAGACCAGGTTTTAATTCAGTGAGGTACAGCATACAACTGCTGTTATACAGAGCATTGGTGTGCACCTCTGCATAGAAGTGCATGTAATCTGCATTCAAGGGGTCTTTGAAACTTCTTATACCATGACTTAGTAGGAGGTTGTTTGTCTTTGAAAAATTCTTAAGTGTTTTTGAGCTTGATGGGGTATCAGGTCTTTTAATTACATTGAAAAAGACTGATTTTTGGTCCGATCTTACCAGGGTGGACATCACATGGGGGGGGGGGGGTGTTGTCCGATGTTAGTGAACATTATGTCCAGGACATCTGACTGTGTTGTTGGTGTGCTGACTAGCTGTTCCAGAGCATTTTTACTGACAAAGTCCAAGAACCTCTGAGACACCATATTTGTGGTCATGTATGTTTCCTAGTTGATGGTAGGATAATTAAAATCACCCATCAGTAAAGAGTTGGGCTATATGGCAAGTGACTCCAGTAAGTCCAGGTATGTGGTATATGTTTATCATGTTTCAATGTGGGTGACCTTTAACTAGCTTTGATGTGGCAGAGGACTTTGCCAATAATTAATTGGACATAGATTAGCTCAAAAGAGTCATACTGTTTTACCACTCTTGAGGTGTACTTATCCTTAATGAAGATAGATACACCTCCTACTTTGTTTTTGGTCTGAATATATGGAAGGCATTGTAGCCCTGCATGGCCGGGGTGCTTTCTGTCCCTTTGAACCATGTCTCAGTGACAGCACAGATGTCACCATCTTCCAAGGAGTGCAGTTTCTTGTTTAGACTCCTAGCATTAAGCAGCAGTAACTTGAGTTTATTTAGAGAGGATTTTGTTATGTTAGGAGGTTTGTTTTATTTGACACTGCCTAAAAAAAGGCACAATGGGGTGGCTAATGCCTTTGCCAGTATCTGAAAGCCTAGAGGAAACAGATGCAGACCATCTCTAGCAAAGTAGCATGGCTTGTCAACCATGTCTTCCCAGGCTGACAGGTACTGGATCCCCTTGGACTGACACCAGAAGCTAAGCCAATTGTTAAGGTCAATCATTTTTTTGTTTGTATTGCATCATCATCCTTGGAGAAGGTAGAATGTTGTTTAAGGCTAGTCTTATACCTGCCTGTGACACAATCTGAAAGCTTAGCAATGTTTCTCTTCATTTAGTCCAGTGAGGTATGTCTCAAGTTATTCACCCACACATGGACTATGACAGAGTCATACAGGTATTTGTGGTTGAGTGACTTGACGGATCCTTGCACCTGATAGGCAGCTAACTGTAACCTGTTCCTTATCCAGCCTGGTGAGGAGAACATCCTACAACAACCCTACAACTAACAGATACAATGTAACACAGTGCACTTAACTACTTAAAGCAGCAGTACAAAGTACATTTTTTTGCTACAAAGTGCCAAACTAACAGCAAATAGCAAACAAAACTGCTGAAGTAAAGTTATACTATACAAGAGAAGTACAAAAAAATACTTTTTTTCTTTTCAGTAGCGGATTGCTCCAGGTGAGCAGTAGAAAAATTGCGAAACTATGAACACCTCTGAGTATCTATACCAAAGCCCGTGCAAATGCAAGACTTAAATACAAGCAAAGAGGAAAAAGTCTGAATCTAACTACCAATCAGGAAAATACACAGTAAACCTTCCACCAGCAATTCCCAACTCTGAGAAGTTAGATCAGCACACATCTGCCACAAGGGGCAGAAACCTTCTTAATGTAGATTAGCTGGTTTGGAGTCCAAGTTTAACAAGACCAAACAAACTACCCACAACAACCCTACAACTAACAGATACAATGTAATACAGTGAAATTAAATAATTAAAGCAGCAGCAGACCGTACAGTTTTTTTTCTATTTGAAACTGTTAAAGTACAGTCACAGTATGTAAGAGAAGTGCAAAAAATACTTAGAGCCCTTTTGTATGTTTCCCAGCTCAGATAGACCAGGTAAACACCTACTGCCACTAGATGAAGAATCTCAGTCCTCTTAATATAAAAGCACATTAAAGGAGTGTCTGGAGTGAAATACTATCACAAATAAACTTTAAGATACAGATACAGCAGTGTACTTTAAACAGCTAATAAGTGTGATTATTCAGCAAGAGTAATTTGCTTTGTATAAATGAGTAAAGAGCCACTCAATTGTACAGAATTTATAAAGGCACTGAAAAGAAAAGTAGCTGATTAATAAGCCCTCCAGCCAATAAACCTATTTGCAATAATCAAGTGTTTCCCCATCCTAAACAGACCAGGCTACTTCCTAGTGCACTACATGGAAAAATCCATGGACCTCTTTATGTAAAAATATGTGCTTGCTAGGGTGTAAATATGCAATACATTATCCAAAAGCTAATGAATTCAGATCAAGTAAATCAGTGGAACAGACACCAAGAATCAGAATTCATTTTTTCAGTATAAGCAGAAGTAAAGGCAAATACATAATTCAAGATAGTGGCAGCAGTGTAGAAAGAGAGGAGCTTATTAAGCTCAGTTTACAGTAGGGGTGGGCAGTTTAAAATCATCAGGATTAAAAAGCACATCAAGAAAGGGGAAGGTAAGTGGAAAGAAACTAGCAGGGAATCACCAGCAACGTTTTAGTATATGCAGGCTTAAAATCATTTCAGCAAAAGAAAAAGGCCCAGTAAGTCACTGTGTATTCAAGTGTTACTCAAGAGACAATTAACCAACGAAAAAAACATGTGAAATGTGCAGTCTAGATGATGTAAGTGTCTCTCTCTCTCGCATAGAACAAAAACACCAAGCCAAGCAGATTTATTAAAACAGAAAACAAAATGGAGTGATAAAACAAAAAGCATCTCTACCAGTTACAGACAAAAAATATAGGTTTACTTTCATCACCAGCAGTGCTTTAGTTTATGCAGGCTTGAACATTTTTTTGAACTTGGTCACTGAGTTAGTCAGTTAGACAATAATTGAAAGCATTTATATTCAAATAAAGTGTAACAAATGAGAACTGGAAGAGGATAAGATTTTTGGTAAAGTAAATAATTCTTGGCATACATTGTAATAACACAGATATAACACTGTAATAAAAGGTTGTCTGTCATGGGAACATCACTGTTAAGAAGGAAATTAGGTGTATGTGAATCACCACAATGATAACATGCAAAAATGTATATTTGTGTTTTATGCATGAAATGGATTAGTGCTGGAATGAAAAATGTTTACTGAAATGAATGGGCTTCTCGGCAAAGCAGAAGCTCCACCCATATGTAGACTTGCTACTGTAGACACTTCCTGGTAAGAAGCCAGACAGCCTGCTGTACTGAGTTACACACTAGGTGGAGCTTTAGTGCAGGCTTCAGAAGTCACGTGAAATGGGGGCAGTGGAGCCTGGGACAACACACAAACAAAATCTGGTGAAGTGTGAGCCTTACCCAATTGTCTTGTGGGGATAGCTTGTAGTGGTCCATTTTCAAAAATAGACCATTAATGCTCTTTGGAGCTGAGGCTGTTATACTCTTTGCAATAGACAAATAAATAAATAAAAACAAATTCCCACATTAATATATTTGTCTTTGTTGACTGGGAAGTCCAGCTGGATAGAGCCCATCTTCAGTGGAAGCCCAGGGAGAAAGCCTCCATGAAAGTACTTTTATATTGAGTAAACTTCAGACAGTTCTTAAAAAAAAAAGTTTCATTTCTCTGAAAAAAAAAACAGAATGGGTATATATACAGTAAAGTAGCAAGACCGATCACTGCTGCTCCTAGCTCGAACAGGGCACAATCCACTCAATTCTTCCACTGATAGTTCTCCACTTGAAAACACTAATGAAAACACTGATGTGAAGCAATCATTTTATTCCGTAAAGGCAGACTGCTATTAACACGTAAAATACAAAAGATCTAAAGACAGGTTTAGCGCTTTCATCTGTCACACAACAGACTTCCTCAGAACCAACAAAATAGGATAATACATATCTCTTTTATACCCATTTTGGTGCCAATTCTATTAATTAATTACTATTTCAAATATTTTAACATATTATAAAACATTGTAAAATATTATAAAATATTATTAAATATTGTAAAATACTATAAAATACTGTAAATTATTAATTATTGATTATAAAGTTATAAAATTATAAAATTACTCCCCTAATATCAAAAAAGGTTTTAAGCTAATATATTCATTTCATTGCACACATTCACATTTGCAATTTTAGAAACAGTGGATAGATCAATAGGTAGGGGGAACTGGAAAGCGAGATTAGGTGCATTGGAAAGTAAATGGCAAATATGTTTAGACGCCACTACTAACCCCGGATTAAATGAATATATTAGCTTAAAACCTTTTTTGATATTAGGGGAGTAATTTTATAATTTTATAACTTTATAATCAATAATTAATATTTTACAGTATTTTATAGTATTTTACAATATTTAATAATATTTTATAATATTTTACAATGTTTTATAATATGTTAAAATATTTGAAATAGAAGGAATGCATTAATTATTGACTAGTAGGTACTTAGATAGTGTTATTTATACAGTTATTTATACAGTGATTTAGTGGCACAAGCACTTTATGTATTTTGTAATTTGTGATATGAGTATTATATAATGGACATACATTATATGTGATTATATGTTTTAAATGATGTGTTTTTAAAATTCTCTGTTAATAAGATAGGTATACATTCAAAAAAGTTTTGTAATTAATTAATTAATAGAATTGGCGCCAAAATGGGTATAAAAGAGATATGTATTATCCTATTTTGTTGGTTCTGAGGAAGTCTGTTGTGTGACAGATGAAAGCGCTAAACCTGTCTTTAGATCTTTTGTATTTTACGTGTTAATAGCAGTCTGCCTTTACGGAATAAAATTATTGCTTCACATCAGTGTTTTCATTAGTGTTTTCAAGTGGAGAACTATCAGTGGACGGATTGAGTGGATTGTGCCCTGTTCGAGCTAGGAGCAGCAGTGATCGGTCTTGCTTCCTTGGTGGTTTACCCTTATATATACAGTAAAGTATTTACAGCAATATGTGTAAGTCTATATATCTCTGGTAGCTGTAAAATATTGCAGGAAGTAAATGGATTTATATTGTAGAAGGGAAAACATCATTGTAAAGAAGTTTAGTGTTCTTACATTTCAGTACAGAAAGGTTTGCAAAGAGTTCAAGATATATATGATAAATATAGCTGAGAAGTAAGTTATAAAATTATTTAGGAGGGGAGGTATTAGTGTTGTATAGGAGGACAGTGGTAATAGCCTTTGAGTGAGAGAGCAGGGTATAGAATTAGTTTTATGTAGGCTACCTATTCCAAACAGGTGTTAATGGAAGGTTTATAATTTGGCCATATAGGGAACACGAGACAGGTGGAGTGGTGGATGGGGAAGTTAGAAAAAGAGAAGGATTAAAAGTAGTCTTTAAGTGTTAAAGTAATAGAAAGATACATACATATATACATACAAATATTTCATACATAGGCATTAATGCCCTTCTAGCATGCAAATATATCAAAACACTTGTTCCCGTAATAAGTATCAGGCTGTTCTTAAAAATATTTAAACTAGTACTTGCTTTAATATAATTTGGTTGTCTGTTCCATGCATTGGCTACTCTGTCAGAGAACCAATTAGTACAATTCTCATTCCTATAAAATCTTCTAAATAGGCTGTCTGATGATTCACTAGTAGTTTTTGATAACACCAAACATTCCCAAAGGTAGTTGTCTCTAAATGCCCTATATACCTGAATAAGATCTCCTTTTAAGATATCTGTAAGAGACACTGTACAATTTCAAATATTTTAGCATTTCATAATAACTTAAATTTTCACATCCATGGATGCCCTTGGTATATTTCTGCTGTACTCTTTCCAGTTTACTTATGCTTGTTATCTTATAGGGTTTGCATACTGTTATTCCATACTCAAGACTGGGTCTAATGTAACTAACAAACAATGACTTCATTATTTTTGATTTTCTAGACTTTATAAATCTTTTTTATACAACCTGTAGTTCTATAACTATCATTAACCAATTGGCTGACATGATTAGAAAAACTCATAGATGAATTTACCCATATACCCAGGTCCTTAAATGAGTCTGCAGTTTCAATCACTGTATGCTGTATTAAATATTCACCTTTCAGTTTATGTCTTCCAAATATCATATGCTTAGATTTTGATGTATTTATCAGCATATGATTCTCCTGTACCCAAATGGTCAATTTAGTCAAGTTATTTTGCAGGCATGCCTTATCTGTAACACATGTAATCAGTTTACCCAATTTCAGGTCATCTGCATATAGACTGTAAACACATCAAATGAAAAAGTTAGGTCTGAAAGATACAATTTAAACAAGTAAGGGCCTAGGACAGAGCCCTGTGGGACACCTTGATTGTAACCAAGAATTTCACTTGTCCATGTGCTCTATGATACTTGTCATGTCTTATTTGCAAGCCATGAAGCTATCCATCTTATCACGAGTACATCAACACCTAGTTGTACTAATTTATTGATCAGTGTGTATGACCCTGTCAAATGCTGAAGTTAAATCTATATAAATAACATCACAGCACAATTTTTCATTCATAGCTGTTATTATAGATGAGTAGAAATGCACAGGAAAGTTAAAAAATGTGTACTGATTCAAGTGCAGAAGAGAAAGTTGTTAGGGTTGTAAGGGTTCAAGTACAGGCAGGGGAAAAAGTTAGTTTATAGGAACTTTGTGTTTTCACTAGAGGTCTCAACCTAGTAATGAACGAGGATGACCAGGACATTGATGATATTCAGATGGCTAGAATCTGAACTACCCATGGTGCAAAAAAATAATCTCCATCAAGGTGATCATACACCCCAAAACACTGTGTATCATACATATTTTATAATCTGAACTACTCATGGTATAAAAAATAATCTCCATCAAGGTGATCTTACACCCCAAAACAGTGTATCATACACATTTTATAATCTGAAGTACACGTGGTGCAAAAAATATCTCCATCAAGGTGATCATACACCCCAAAATACTGTATCATACATATTTTATAATCTGAACTACCCATGGTGCAAAAAATAATCTTCATCAAGGTGATCATATACCCCAAAACACTTTATATCATACACATTTTATAACTGCATTTTCCACATAAAAAAGAGCATAAAAAATCCATGATTCTGACATACCAGTGGGCACTCCAAAAATCAGGATTAGTTGTTATAAACCGTCTTCCTGATAAACAAAAGTATGGGCTGGCAGCACCTTTCTTTAGAACTTGTACTTACATATGTAACCTAAAGGTTATGGTTAATTTCAGATTATTCCATGCCATGGAAGAGTATTCTTGTCAACTTTGTGCTTATTAATATCTTTGGCATCTTTGAACCCAGGATGCAGCACAATATTACAAGTTTTACTTACTCTGACTTTAGGTCTACACAAAGTAGTCTGTATTATTAGCTCCTCTGAGTATGTTAATATAAGCTTCATGTCTACAAAGATGCAGATGTGTAGATGTTCCCATTAATAGGCACAGCTGAGTTTTTCTCTTGCTGAAACAGGGAAGGCTTTCAACCTATTTGAAAAGAGATGGATAGTATGTATACTGCTTCTTCTAAGGCCTTACAAATGAAAAGCTTTTGGCAAGTTTTCATATCAGCAGGTGACCCATTAATTGGCAATGGGAGTAAAACAGGTGCTGAATGGAACAGAACAAGTGAGCCCACTGCTTTACTCGATCAGTAAAATGCAGACACAGGTAACCTGAAGAAGCGCATTGTTAGATGCGTGAAAGCGCTTGTTTTATCCTAATAAAATAATATTTGCTGCTATCGTGGAGGCTTTGGTGATTTGTTGAACAATAAAATGCAGACACATCTGATTCCCTCAGACATATCTCTTTTAGAGATTTTAATGGGCATGTTTCTTACACCATGCTCCTCATCAAAGAAGAAATTATTCAAACAAAGCCTATTGAGGAAAAGATATCAATTTAGATACTTTTTCCCTAATGTGGAGTTTATTTGTTTGAAAGTACCTACACAAAGTATTTTAACTCCCTTTCCATAAGGCAAAATATTCCCTGGAACTAATGACAGTTCCTGGAGAGGTGGTGCCATGTCACAAAGAAAAAAAGGATCATCACTTTTGGACTGTTTATGCATAACAAAGTTCTAGGACATTATACAGACAACACTGGGGGGGGGGGGGGTGTCACATTTCTGTCTTCTCATCTTTTTTTTTTTTTACATAGGTTACTAGCATGGGGAAGGTAAAGTAGGGATTATTGAGGGAATCGCCATAATGGCATCAAAAAAGGTCATGACCCACAGATGAAAATCAAACATTTAGACAACTTTGAAGGGTTATAAATAGATTATAGCCAGAATGTATCATACGGACAGCAAGTGGGCAGAATGTAGGGGAACAAGTTATAGACTTATATTGAAATGGGCAGTAATTATGAGTGTGCTGGAATTTTCTTAAATGATGCACCACAGGATGAAGAGGAAATTGTTTGTTTCACTTGTATGTATAAGCCCCCAACATTACTTACCTATCCAGTCAGTTCTCATTTAGTATTATCCTAGATTGTGAGGATGAATAATGGATCCCCACCTTTGTTGCAATTGTTCTACTTACATTTACTCCCTTAGATGACATGATACTATATTTTTATTTATTTATTTTTTGTATAAGGCTGAGTATAATGAAAATATTTGTTTGTGTATGTCAGCAGAAAACCCTGTCCCTCAAACTATATACAAGGTAACAATACTAGATTAACACAGAAGATTAAGGCCATGAGATGCTAATAAACTTCACTGTGTAGTTCAGGATTTGATTTCACCATCCTCCATTTAATTGCTGTTTGTCACTGAGGAAATCATTTATTTAGGTGGTGCTTCTGGGTAATGTGTGAGAATGTCCTTATGCCTAGTGGGTTCACCAAGGAATACTGGGTGATATCTCTGTGGTGTGCCTCCATCTTTAGCTTTAGGATTGGTTCTCACACCTTTCTAATGACCCATTCATAAAGTAAAGCAGTATCATACCTTGAGATTGATGCCATCAGAAACAGAGCAAACCAGGAGTAGTTAATCTGAATTGCTTGTCATTCATAGACAAATAGAACATTCTAAAGACTGACTGATTAAGCTCCAACAATGATACAGTAAAGTAATATGGAACAGACTGATGAAGAATGTGTTTGTTTGATCTTGGCCGATTGCCAGGGGTTTTGGCTGTTCATCAGGCAGTGCAAACAAAAACAAATTAAGGCTACCTTGATTTACATGACAAGGTTTCAGATTATTTATTCTGTTGAGTATAGGTCATGGGTTTGGCATCAAGGTCTGCACTATATCAACAGTGGATGAAAGAGAGTGAGTCAGATGTCAGTGGACATTTGTATGAATTGTTGACAGCTGACAAGTAGTATCATTGTAAGCCATGACATCTATGAGTATCATATCTCTGAAAGCCTTGTCATTGACAATATGCATGTTATTTGACAACATCAAGAAAAAAGCTTTGTCTTTTCTTTGACATCGATGAGTTAATTTAAGTCATCGTTGTGTGATTGGGTGTAGTGCTAAACATAAGTCCATATGGAATGCACTGATTTTGTGTATAAATTACATAAAATGTTTATTTGTTTTATCTTTTATTTTGTAGTAAAGGAGATTGTTGCTGATTACATTGTAGTTTATTAGACTTATCAGGAAACAGTATCTGGGTCATCTCTCTTCCTGTGAGTTCTGTGAAATGGGCCCCTTCAACTCTAAGCAAAAGTGGAGAAGCAAAACAAAATAAGAGTGGAAGACCAAAGTCTATATGTAGAAAGATTTTATACATTTTTAGAAAAAGGAAGTTTAAAAGTATGATTGTAAAAGTGAATAAAAAAGGCGAAGAGTAAGATGGAAGGAGACAAACTTGTAAGAAGTTAAAAATTCTATCTATAAATTTAATACTGTAAAGAATATTAAAAGAAGGTTAGGTGTTTTAGAATGGTGTGCGTACCTTGATATGTATGCAATTATTTTTTGAAGATACAAGAATATTAACAGAAGAAGAAATTCTACAGATGGAAGAGCCATAGGGTAGAAACATTATATGGAATATGAGAAAATGTACATGTTCAGGGATCGGTGCGTTATGTAATGAAACAGTAAACATCCTAGATTACACTATAGTGGAACTAGGAAGAATAACAGTGTTAGAAATAACATTTGAAAATGTATAGAATCAATGCAATTTATGCATGTGTTATTAAGAAGGAAAGAGAGGAAATGTTTAAAACATCTTAAATTATGTAGGAGTGAATATGGAAATAATAAAAGTAGACGATTTTAACTGTGATTTAAGGAAAAGAAGAAAAGAAGGGAATGATGTTAGGAAGGTGTATGAAATAATGCATAGTGGAAAGTTGTATTTATGGGATAATAAGTAATGGACTTAGAAATGAGATTAACATGGAAATCAATTTTTTTATATCTGATAGTTTGACAGTTATAATTGAAGGAATAAAATAAACATTTTTTTGGATCACTTGGCTATACAGTTAGAAGTTAAGGAAAAATAAGGATATATAAGGTTAGGAAAAGGCATTAAAAGATAAAAAGATTTAATGAAAAGACTTAGATAGAGAAGGGAAGTCAGTCAGTTGTGGAAAGATCATGCAGAAATATGAATTTTCTATAAGGACTGGACAAGACTGGTAGATATACTTTAAAGAAAATATAAAAAGTGCCTTTTAGAATGTCAGGCTATGAGGAAAAGGAAAGAGAAATAAAAATATATGAAATTAAGTTTGGAAGTATTTAGAGAGGTGTTAAAGAATAAAAAAAAAGCTTTTATGAAAAGGAGAAAAATATATTAAATGAATAAGGAGAATTAAAATGTTATATATATGTAGAAGCTCTCTCAACTCAGTACTGGCATAACCAGTCAGGAGGAGAAGGAAACCACACTCACTACAATTCCAGTCTCACATAGACCTACCACGACAGCAAACCAAACACATAATCACACAAAAACATACTCGGAGGCTCTAAATAAAGATCTGCCTAAGCAGCAGAGACCTCCAAAGCAGACACCCAAGCAACCGCTACCCCAAAACAAAACACGTGCAACACATATCTCACAAAGCCAGTGTGCCGAACAGTCACAGCCCTTAAGACTAAACAACACACCTGATACACTTGTAATAGGTGACTCTATCGTCAGGCACAATGACGTCCCGCTCACCAGGCTGAACAAGGAGAGGGTCATGGTGAGCAGCCTGTCGGGCGCTAGGATCCGCCACATAACACAAGCACTCAGGTCACTCCAAGGCAAGTACAAATATGACTCAGTCATTGTCCATGCTGGTGTGAATGACCTGAGACGTACCTCCCTGGACTACATGAAAAGAGACATAAAGGAGCTCTCTGAGCATGTAGCCCAGGCCGGTATGACCCTGACCTTGAGTAGCATCTTACCCTCACCAAGAATGATGCCACAATATGAAGACAAGATGATCAATTTCAACAACTGGCTTAAGTACTGGTGTCATTCAAAGGGGATCCAATGCCTGTCAGCTTGGGATGATATGCTCGACAAGCCACGATGCTTCGCTAGGGACGGCTTGCACCTGTCACCCCTGGGCTTTCGGATATTGGCAAAGGCTCTTGCTACCCCCATAGTGCCTTTTTTAGGCAAGGCTCAAAAGACAAACCCACCTCCATAGGTATCACAAGGGATAAGAAACTAAGAGTAATGCTACTCAACGCCAGAAGTCTAAACCTCAAGATGCACACACTCGAAACTCTCCTTACCATGGAGAACATCGATATCTGTGCAGTAACAGAAACCTGGTTCAGGGCTCCCGAGATCACCCCAGCACTACCAGGTTATACCTCATACCATGCTTTTCGGCCCCAAAACTTGGACCGAACCACAAAAGGAGGGGGAGTATCGATATTCATCAAAGATACCCACACCTCCAGGTTGGTGGCAAAGCACGAAGCATCAGAGACTATCCATGTGCAACTAACAGTGGGTAAAACTGCCTTCCAGTTTATAGCCTGCTACAGACCACCCTCCCAAACCCAGGAACCCCACTCGGCCTTTCTGAGAACACTGGAAAATATGAAGGTCTCTCCAAACACCATTGTATTGGGCGACTTCAACTACCCAAACATAGACTGGGAGCATTACTCTAGCTCCAACACCCTAGCCCAAAGGTTCCTAGAATTTATAAACTCAAATGCTATGGAACAACTTGTTACCACTCCCACAAGAGGGAAAACATACTGGACCTGATCATCACCAACATGGGGACTCTATGCTCCAGACCAGAAGTGTATCCCTCACTAGTAAGATCAGACCATAAACTAATCTCACTAGATATTCACATCCCGACCCCACCCCCTGCCCAGAAAACCACAGTGAAAAACTTCTCTAAAGCAAATTTCACACTCCTCAAAACCGAGGTGGAATCCTTCAAAGCCCCCGGGCCTGTGGAAAATACGGCCCAGACTGCAGAATCCTTTATAAACGCATTCTATGAACACCTTCAGGAATGCATGGATCATGCAATCCCAAATAAAACCAAGATCCAATCCTCCAAAGGCAGATGTCCTGTCTGGTGGACCCCAGCCATAAACAAACTATACAATAGAAGGAGAAAGCTACTAAATGATAGAGCAAAATCCCAAAAAGGGAAGGCATCACTGATCAGTATTAGCAAAAAACTACGGGCACTCATAAAATTGTCTAAGGCCAGCTTCGAGAGAAAAATTGCACAGGACACTAAGGATAATCACAAGGCTTTCTTTAGTTATGTTAGGAACCTGGGTGGTAATTCCCAGAT
The DNA here is from genome assembly GCF_019279795.1 of Protopterus annectens. Lineage (NCBI taxonomy): Eukaryota > Metazoa > Chordata > Ceratodontiformes > Protopteridae > Protopterus > Protopterus annectens. The sequence continues at coordinate 102,887,771 of NC_056743.1, read as the reverse complement.
ATGCTCAGAATTAGTCCAAAATGACAAAAAATACACTGAACCCACAGACATTGCCAACATCCTAGCTGGCAGGTTCAGCACAAACTTCTCCCCCCCCTCCCCACCAAAAGGGCAAATATCTATCCCAGCAGAGTGCTGCCCCCCTGACATCTCAGATGCTCAGGTAAGTGCCGCCCTCTCCAAGCAAAAAACACAGCATCAATGGGACCAGACGGTGTCCTGGGCTGCGTCCTACATGAACTCCAAGAAGAGCTAAACCCAAACATAAAACTACTGTTCAATCTCAGCCTTACTACAGGATATGTGCCCAAAGAGTGGCGTACAGCAACAGTGGGCCCTCTCCATAAAGGTGGTGCCTCAACGGATCCTGGAAACTATCCTATAATCCTATATCCTATAAGCCTGACTAGCTTGGTCTGCAAAGCTATGGAAAGGATCATCATGGACCTCATAAATAAAGATATTGGGGACCTACAGACACTGGATCCTACCCAGTTCAGCTTTGTTAAGAGCAGATCCTGCCTCTTAAACCTGGTTGATTTCTTTGAAACAGTCACCAAGGCCATTGACGAGGGGAAGGTGGTCCACATAGCCTACCTGGACCTCGCAAAAGCCTTCGATACAATACCCCACTCGGGCATTATAGATAAGCTCACCAGCTTAAATATAAACCCCTATGTCACTAGATGGATTGCAAACTGGCTCAAGGACAGAACCCACATGGTTAGAATTGCTGGAGCTATGTCAGACTCCAAACCAGTTACAAGTGGTGTCCCACAAGGCTCAGTCCTGGGACCTCTCTTGTTCGGTATATATTTCTCGGAGGTACAGGCCAACACGGAAGGACTGTGGCTGACCAAGTTCGCAGATGACTGCAAACTGGGCGCCATAATCGACTCACCAGCCGACATAAGCATCCTCCAAAAGGGCCTCATAGAAACAGACAACTGGTGCCAGAGCCATGGCCTCAAGCTAAATGCCAAAAAGTGTATAGTCATCCCCTTTGGCAAAAACAAAGTGCCCACAAATTACCACATAGGTGGTAATCCATTAAGTACAGAAGAAGTAATTAGGGACCCAAGTTGATAGCAATCTCTCATTTGACAACCACGTGGCCAAAGTGGTTAGAAAAACATTTTATATAGCCCACCTAATCATGAAGGGATTCACATCTAGATCAGGGGAGGTCATCGTGCCTCTTTACTCATCCCTCATCAGGCCCATAATTGAGTACAATGCCCCTTTTGGGATGTACCTTACCAGACACCTGCAGCAACTGGAAAGACCCCAAAAGTACCTCACCAAGAGGATCAAAGGGCACAAACAGATGCCATATGCTGCCCGGTTAAAGAAACTCCAGCTCTACTCAGTGGCATACCGCCTGTTCAGAGGCAATTTGTGCCTGACGTATAAAACCATGTCCAACCCGGAATTAATGGACATGCCGCACCTCAGAAAATCCAAATCCCATCGAGCTACGCGCTCGAGAGACTTGAACCTCAGCACTGAAATAAATAGGACATGCTGGAGGGACAGATTCATAACCCAGAGGCTCCCTTCACTCTGGAATAAAATCCCAGTCCAGGTTAGGCAGAGTCCCTCATTGACTCTCTTCAAGAGGAATCTTGATGAGTGGATGGGAGATCATAGGTTTACCCCGGGTATCACTTCTGTGTCACTGTTAGACAGAGGCACAGTATACTAACCTCGAAAAAGGGCATAGCAAAATAAATTTAAAATGGGTGGCGAAAGCCACATTCTGGCTAGGCTTATAAATGCCCTAGGGCAGATAGCCTAGTATGAACCTATGAACCTATATAAACAAAGGTATTTTTTACAAGGGAGAACAGAAGTGGCTCCAAGTTTGAATAAGATGGTGAGAGAAAATGAGGGAGTACTAAGGGAATTGATAAATAATGAAGGAGAAAGTGTGAATACACAAGAAAAATATTTGAAGTAATAAAGGAGTACATAAAAACACATTAAAAAAGAGGGAGATAAAAGATAGCTACGGAAAGTTAAAAATTGAGTAAGGAAAATAATGATATCATGGAGGAAAATATAACTGTGGAAGCATAATGAAATTTAAAAAATAATTAAATATTGAAAAAGCCACAGGAATGGATGGAACTGAGTATTATATTTATTATAACATGGAACATTGGCAAAAAGTATATTTTGTGAAAGTATTGCATGAATGGTTAGAAAAAGGGATAGCTAAACAAGAAATATTTGTTGGGGTTATGAAATTTATTTTGGGAAAAGGAAAAAAAGGATGTAAAAAGTAGGAGACCAATAGTATTGAATAATGTAGTTTATAACATATTTATGAGAATAATAGGAAAAAGATTAGGAAAGGGTGTAGATAAGGTGCTTGAGTGTACAATGTTTGGACAAAAGGGAGAAGATGTCAAGATTTATTATGGATACCAAGAGAAGTGACAGATGATATTAATAAAAAGACAGAGACTAAAGTTATGGTAGGAGAAACAAGTAAAGCATTCTATAGAATACAATGGTTTAGGGAATATACTAAGAGATTATAATAGAAGTTATAAAATAATAAAAGTAATTATGTCAGTGTATGAGAATAATAATGTAAGAGTTAAATGAAATGGATGGTTAAGTAAAGAAATAAAAATAGAATGTGGGATAAGCAGGGATGTCCGACAAGAATTATTTTTATTTGCATTAGTTATAAATGTGATTGTTAATATAATGAATAGAGAATTTGAAATGGCAAGATAGCAAATAATAGAAGGAATACACATTCTAATAATTATTACTTGCGCGGATGATACAGTAGAAGATTAAAAAGGTATTTAAACATGCTTGGTTTTTATGCATTAATAAATATAAAAGTAAAGGATTTTTTTGGGGGGGTAATTTAGAAGGTATTAATTTGATAATGAGGATATAAACATATTAGGGGTAATATCTGGAGCAAATATAAGAGAAAAACAATGGAAAAAATCATAGAAAAATTTAGAGAAATGTGTATATTTTGGAAATAATATAGATTGTCACATAAGAGAAAATATATCTAATAAATTCTATTCTGTTGAGTAAAATGGAATATCTGGCAAGTATGTATATGATTCCATTGAAGTATGAAAAAGAATTATAGCCGATTGCCTTTTTGTTTATATGGTGATCAAGACTGAATCCTGCTAGAAGGGGAATTTTGTATGTTAGAGTAGTGGAGGTTAGAGTAGAGCTAATAAACCCTATTATACATCCAGCTTCTTTGAATCATTATAAAGCGTTGGTAGGATTAAAAGAAGAAAATAGGAATTTAGTAGATGTTACAATGAAAATTTAAGATGTTTGGGAGAGAATAAGATCTGAGAAAATATGAATTCTGTCAATGAAGATATAAATGAGTATCAAAATAAAATTCTATTATGGAAACTTAATATAGAAACTGTGGGGGAAAACAGAAAAGAATGATATTTAAATATAATGAGTGAGCACTGTTTTATTTTAATTGCATTTCTTTTTTCACTTTATAATGCTTCCAAGGGTAAATATAATTTCTATGGTATAAAAGGATTTATGAATGCAAAGACATTAAGTGGAGACTGACAATAAGCAAATTACTTTTTAAAAAGAAATCCACCAACGGACTCGGTGTAAGAACACCTGCGTAGTGCCAAAATATATTAAAATTTTAAAAATCAGCCTGTCTGTACCAAACTCTTTTATTCAACTTTAATACTTTTAATACAATTTAATTTAAATTTTTTAAAGTACATGCGGTTAAGTGCTTTCGTCTTTATAAGACATCATCGGAACTACATTTAAAAACAGGAACTGTTTAAATATTCTGAAAACCAGCTGTTAATCACACACCCACAAAATCAACCAATCACTGTCTTCAAGCATAAAATACATACAAACTGCAAACTTTTTGGACAAAATCATATACCATTAACAACTAACAACACCAATGTTATTTGATTCTACAGCCACTAAAACTGTTTAAACTATATTTGTGCTTCTTTTTAATTCACTCATAATAGAGATGTTCTCATTTAAACCTGGGGGGGGGGCGCATGAACATTAATCTGACAGTACATTTCCCATTGTAACAGGTGATTCATCCAATCACTAGAAAATACTTCTCGTTTAACTTGCTCTAATACCAAAAACTTGAAATGTTTAAATTCAGTACACTCAACAGAGTGTTTTGCCAATGCACTTTTGTTGTCTTTACAATTAATACTGTATAAATGCTGGTATATCCTCTTATTAAGAGCATTAACAGTGTTTCCTATATAAAAAGTTGTACATGTGTCACATAGAGCAAGATACACTACTCTCTGTGAGTTAAAACAGAATTTCCCACCACCCCTCAGATTATTTAATTTGATTTGACAAGCACCCCTGGGGTTTGTCCATATATACAGACATTGGTTGCAATGTCTGCATTTCATTGTAGTAGGAGGTCTCTCCATATCATAGACAGGCTTTTCTAATAATAATTTAATGTTTCTTTTGTTCTTAAAAGTAAACCTCAGAGAGGAGCAAAAAATCTTTTTGATGCTCTCATTATATTTTAGCAATTGCCAATTTCTATGAATAATGTTCTGAATATCATGAGCATCAAGAGAATAGTGTACAACCTTATTCTCTCTCCTTGAAACCATTGAACTAGTTTGCATTAACTGTTCACCCATAAATTGTTTAAGCCCGGAAGTGAAAATTGTGGAATAATGAAATAAACTCCCCTTTTCATGTGGAATTATTAGAGCTATTTGACCATATGGGTCTTGACCTGAGCCAGTTATTGATTAAAGAAAATGAAAGGCAGATGGACAAACTCAAGGAGAACATTTCTAAATTAGTTGATTCAATTACTTCGGATATAGAATTTGCAAAATACAAAAGTGACTTTAATAAGGCTTTTACTACTGCATATAATACATTACCTCAATTAAAAGCCAGGAAAGACAAGAACATTTTAAGAGATGATTTGAATTATACAGTATATCCAAGTCCACCTGGTTTGGTAAACAATAATAATAATTTTATTCAGCCACAATGGAATATGAACAGTAATGGACAAGAAGGGTTTGGGAACAACAATGGCTATCAGGTCCCTTTAGAGAAAGCAACATTGAGGCACTCAGAGAGACTTGCAAACAAATGTACTTTAAACCAACAACATCTAGTTCACACCCCTCCAAAAGGCCAGAGATGGAAGAAACACAACAACAGGAGAACGGATTTTCAGAGGCATTAACCCTGAAATGTCTTCAGTGGCAACACATTTTAAAAATGGGTACTGTGTCAATTACTACATGCTTTGACTTTAAAATGTATAACTTTACCAATTTGGTGATAGGTCCAGAACACCACAAAGTATTTATGAAAGGTTGCAATTTCCTACTTGTGAGCAGGGCTACTGTTGAGGAAACTGGTAGACCTTAAGATGTTTACTCGTAAATTGAATTAATGTTCAATGACAATGGACACAGTGACGGACAGACTACCATGTTGAGGAGAAGTTTAGCCAATCCCCCCTACATCCATTTTTAAATATATTTGAAAAAACCTGTGAAAGAAACATTCATTCTTTGTTAAATTGTAAAAGAAATAAGAAACGTTTTAATATGTCTCAGGAAGCTTTGTCAAGGACAAAAGTATAAGATACATGAAGCCAGATAAGGGTGGGGTTTGGTTATAATGGACATCCATGATTATACTGGATGTCTATTAAATTTATTGAGTGAAAATAAAGTCTATGTAGAGGCATCAGTGAATGAAATCAATCTATCTTATTGAGCTATAAAAGTGGCTTTATATGAGCTTCCTTTATTTGATCATATTTCTCAAGATTTGTACAATTGTTTGAGTGTGGAGAATCCGGTGATCTCTAGGATTTTTGGTATTCCAAAAATTCACTCTTGTGTAGAGAAAGCACCATTATGCCCTATAGTAGCTTCAAGAGATTCAGCTACTGAACCATTGGCCAAATATGTAGACAATAAATTAAAATATATTTTGGTTTTGTTAAGGCATATTGTTATGGACTCATGGAACCTGCTCAATAAATTGAGACATTCAGTTTGAGTGTTTAGATGTATTTGTGACCTGTGATATTCAGAGTCTATTCACTGTAATTGCACAGGACGTTGGACTTGATTGGTTCAGTCAGTGAAGAAATTTAGTGGCCTTGACACCACTGAAGTTGAGGTGGTCATAGAATGTATGGACATGGTACTAAATAATAATTTTTTGACCTTTAATTGTGAATTTATTAAACAGATCTCAGGTGTTGCTATGGGAGCAGTCTGTGCCCCATTATTCACAAACCTTGTGCTGCTTTGGTGGGAACTGGAAAAAGTATTTCAGCATCATTTTCTTAGACGTTGTAAAGGGTATTTTCAATATCTAGAGGACCTGTTGATTATTTGGCGAGCACGAAAGAAGAATTTAAAGAATTTTTTGACATGCTTTAAGCTAGTACTACATTTTTAAGATTTACATCTGTAAGGAATGTTAGTAAAATTAATTTCTTGGACATTGAGATTTCAAAGAAATCTACAGGAGAAATCCAGACTCAAGTCTATTGTAAACCCATGTTTTGCAATGCTTTTCTTTCTTTTAATAATACCAGAAAAAAGGTGTGGTGAAAAGTCAACTGATCAGAGTACCTAGGTTAACAACAGATGATCCAATGTGTTTAGATCAGGCTGAGATTCTGAAAGTTATGTTTATTAGGGGATACCCTGCGGTTTTGTTGGAACAGTTGCAAAGTGAAGTGTAGGATCAAAAAAGGGATCGTTATTGTCCAATTTTCACTTCTGGGCTTAAACATTTTAGGGGTAAACAGTTAATGCGGACTAGTTCTATGGTTTCAATGAGGGAGAACATGGTTCTACACTATTCTCTTGATGTTCATGATATTCAAAACATTATTTGTAGAAACTGGCAATTGCTAACATATGGTGAGAGTATCAAATAGATTACTTGCTCCTCTCCAAGGTTTACTTCTAATAACAAAAGGAACATTAAATTATTATTATTAGAAAAGCCTGTCTACGATACAGAAATACCTCCTATTACAATGAAATGTGGACGTTGCATCCAATGTCCGTATATATATATATATATATATATATATATATATATATATATATATATCTATACGAACCCCGAGGGTGATTGGCAAATCAAATTAAATAATCTGAGGGGTGGTGGGAAATTTTGTTGTAACTCACAGAGAGTGGTGCATCCTGTACTATGTCACACATGTATGGCTTTTTATACAGGAAAAACTGTTAATGCTCTTAATAAGAAGATATACCAGCATTTATACAGTAATAATTGCAAAGACAGCAAAAGTGCATTGGCAAAACGCTCTGTTGATTGTATTGGAATTAAACATTTTAAATGTTTGGTATTAGAACAAGTTAAATGAGAAGTATTTTCTAGTGATTGGATAAATCACCTGTCACAATGGGAAATGTACTGGCTAAATCACCTGTCACAATGGGAAATGTACTGGCAGATTCATTTTCACGTCACTACCCTCCAAGGATTAAATGAGAACATCTCTATTATGAGTTAATTAAAAACAAGAGCAAATATAGTTTAAACAGTTTTAGTGGCTGTAGAATCAAATAACATTGGGGTCATTAGTTGTTAATGGTATATAATTTTGTCCAAGAAGTTTGTAGTTTGTATGTGTTTTCAAGCATGAAGACGGTGATTGGTTGATTTTGTGGGTGCGTGATTAACAGCTGATTTTGAGAATATTTAAGCAGTTCCTGGTTTTTAAATGTGGTCCTAATGATGTCTTAAAAAGATGAAAGTGCTTAACCACATGTACTTTTAATACTTTTTATACAGTTTAATTTTAATTTTTTAGAGGCGAATAAAATAGTTTTGGTGCAGACATTCTTACATGTTTTTTTACTTTATTAAATTACCTGTTAAAGCAAATATGCCCAATAAAAGGATTCAAGAGAGGGTATGTAATCACTGAGGGAGGTTGAAATGACAGAACATGTTTTTTTTTTTTTTTTTGAAGTGTGAGAAAGCAAGAACATTTTGGAAGAAATTGTGTAAAAATAAGATGCTGAAAGATTTTAAAAGTGTAAAAGACATAAATATAAATATGATAGACTATGGGTATTATGCCAACAGGAACCAAAAAAGGTGTAAGAAATATTGTTTCTTGTTTTATGGACAATATGGAATGAGAGACTGAATGAAATAAAATTTAATGGGAAATGGGTATTATCTGAAATTCTGAATACATGTTTTTGGTTATGGGAAAAAAGACTTGGGGGAAATAAAGTATATGTAATTGAATTATGTTGTAAATGTAATATGTAAATAATTGTAAATAATGTATATGATGTATATAATGTAAATAGTATATATAAGTTGTTATAACTAGTAAAGGACCCCTACTCTTTTTGATAGGTGCCATGGGATCTTTTATATCCTGAGCTTCTTCCGACTCCGGTAGAAGGGACCTTGGTCTAACATCTCATTTGAAGGACAAGTAAAGATTAAAGAGCATGATGTGACCATAAGAAATTGAGTGTAAAGCTAATTCTAATTGTCTGATTTTCTCATTTGCCTTGTATTTGCTCACTGCTCCCTACTAGTAGGTTAAGACAATTGTAAAAGGTAATGAAAGGCAGGGAATCATGCTGAGTTCCTGCCATGGTGGAACATTAATTTGAATCACAGCATGTTCAACTAGAGTAAATCTGACCTCAAAATTTATTCCCCAGTGACAAAAGTGCAATAAGATCAAATTAAGGCTAAGACTTTACAAGTAAAAATCTTTGTTTTTAGATATGTTTCTGACATACTTATTTTAGTGAAGTTGTCAAATGCAGCATCATGGCACAGCTTTCATTCCTCATGGTTCTGAAATGCCAGGTAAACTGAACTATGCAAGGTATCTAGGCTGTGATATATAGCATATTCAGCACTAAATGGTACAACTTATTACACAAAGCACTTTATCAAACTATTACTGTCATTTGTGTTTCAAACAATGCAATGTGTTCTTAAATTATACTCTGGAGTTGTTTGGATGAATTGACCATCCAGACTACATTAACACCATGATAAACAATATATGATTAATGTGGCATCGTTTTAGGTATGTGTTGCTTCTTTTATTAAGAATACTACTGGCAGTATTCCCTTGATTAGGAATGGGACACTGGTTGTTGTATGTCATAGTGTCCTAAGGGACTAAGATGAGGTCTGTTGTGGCTTTTCCCTGCAAGGGTGCATCTGCTTTTAATAATAGTCATGGTTTAATGTAGTGTATGTCAATTCATAGAGAAGTAGCATTATGTGCTGTACTTACTTTCATGGAAATTATAAAAATAATTTTTTTTTTCAAAATTTATTTTTATTTTTCAAATACATTTAAATGAATTCCATAATATTTATACATAACATCTTAAATAACTATGTACACTATTTACATTAGCCTGACACTATAACAGATCTTAATGTATACAGTTACTTTATACTTATGTCCAATTCATTATCAGAGTGTCTGATAAATTATTGTATAGTGTCAATCAACGATAAGACTTTTGGATAAATTCTTAGTTCCTTAATTTTAATTTCCAATAATGGTGTGGTCTTCAGTAGGCTTTAGAAGTCTTCCAAAGTTGGTGTTGTGTTTGTATTCCATCTTCTTGTTTCCCATGTCAAAGGCATTATATATGATTTCATAAATGTATTTCTTAAATGTAGGTATTTCTTCAAATGAAGAATTGTTAATTATTCTGCTTAGCTCTTGTGAATATGACAGAATACTCTGTAAAGTTAGCCAGTCTTGTTGTGGAATTTTGTATGTTGTTTTTATTACTTGCATATCTAAAACATTTAGTTCTTTGATACATTGGAGCCAACAAACAAATCCTTTCTGTTCCCAGGAATTAATAATTTATCTATATATTTTATGTGGAAAGTACTTTGTGACTATAAACATCTTTGTAACCTGGCCAAAAAATCAATAACAAAAGATCGCAAAAACTACTACAGCAGTCTGCAATACAAACACTCAAACAATCCAAAGAAATTCTGGACATCCATCTCTTCAATACTCAACCCTGGTAATACTTCCAACCCCTGCCCCAATCCCAACCTCTCAAGTCTTGAAACAGCCACTAACTTCAACACATTTTTCATTGATTGTATAGCTAAATTATCCTCCACTTTCCCCAATCCATCCATCAATACTAACCCCTCACCCTGCACCCCAAACCCTCTCTCTCACCCCCCTCCTCCACCGCTATTCTCACTTAAACCTGTCTCCATCTATACTATAAAAAGACTACTACAAAAGCTAAAACCATGCCGCAATGTCCCTGACAACCTTCCAGCAAATTTTCTTCAAATATCAGCCGAATCTATAGCCTATCCCATATCCATCCTAATTAATAGATCCATTCAGGAATCCTATGTACCAACCATCTGGCGTTATGCATACATAATTCCTCTCCACAAAGGTGGTAAGAACACAGACACTACCAACTTCAGACCCATAGCTATACTCTCTCCTCTCTCTAAAATTCTATAGAAAGCCATCCACTCCCAGCTCATGCCCTACCTAATCCAGCACAAACTCCTCTCTCCCACCCAGCATGGCTTCCGCCCAGGCCACAGCACCATGACAGCCCTCTTTTCCTTCCTCGAAACAGTCAACCTAGCACGTGAAAGTGGCAAATACGTATCTTCTCTTTTTCTTGACCTCTCAAAGGCATTCAACACTATTTCCCATTCCCTCCTCCTGTCCCAGCTCTCACACTTGCATCTATCTCCCTCAACCCTAGACTGGTTCTCAATCTACCTTTCCACGAGCCAGCAGGCTGTACAATGGAAAGAGTCAACCTCCCCTTTCTTACCTACACCCACAGGAGTTCCCCAAGGATCAGTACTTGGCCCTCTGCTCTTCAACTTATTCATTAACAACTTTCACCTCTCCATCCCTGAAGCCTCAATCATCCAATACACAGATGATTCCACTATCATCTGCTCAGCCTCCTGCCCCTTCAAACTTCTACTTAATACCCAAACAGCCTTCTCCAAAATTGAATCATGGATGCAATCACATCACTTGGCCGTAAATGCCAACAAAACAAAGCTAATGATATTTACTCCCACTAAAACTTCCCAGTTCCACAAAGTCCAATTTTCCATCAAAAGCCACAATAACACCCCTCTTGAAATCGTTCCTAGTACCAAACTACTTAGCATTACCATCGATGAAAACCTAAAATTCGACTCCCACATCCTCTCAGCAATCAAAAAAACCCACCAGAAAATCGGCCTCCTCTACAGACACAACTACTACCTTACTCCATCTTCCCGTCATACCCTTGCATCTACCTTCCTTCTCCCCTCTCTCTTGTACGGTGCTCCCCTATTCTCCAACCTACAACTCAGACTCCGTGCTAAACTTGAGGCCTGTTACAACAAAACCTGCAAATTTGCAACTAATTCTAAGAACTCTTCCCATCACTGTCACCCCCTACACACCCTAAACTGGCTAGAACTCCACAACCACCTAAAGTACCTACAACTTACAACAGCCCACAAACTCATCTTTAAACCAGCAGAATGCCCCTCTCTTGCTAAATCTCTAACACCCTACACACCTACCCGTACCCTAAGATCCACAGGCCAAAATCTCCTGCATGTACACAAACCCATCCACCCAACTGGTAAACTACTACTATCCCACACTATAGCCAAACTATGGAACAATCTCCCCACACCACTATGTAATATACCTAACCACAACAATTTCAAATCCATGCTTCTCTCCCATCTCTCCTCCAAATGGGAATGTCCTTCACATGCTCCCACCTAAAACTCCCACACTACTAACTCCACACCTAAATCATCATTTCTTTGCCTACTTTAACTTAATTCAGAGATCTTGCTCAGAACACCTTTTCATAAATCTTTTGCATGCATGCCTCTGGCCTACCTTACTCATATTCTCAAACTTTCATTGTTTGTTTTTCTTATCCATTGTACCCATAATATTGTTTTCCTCTGAAATATTGTTAATTTGTCTCTATTCGTATGTATTTGTATGTCTGTTTGGGGCTTTTCCCCTTGGGTCTCCACTGAAAAAGGGTAATTCTTACCCAGCTGGACCAACCCGTTTAACAAATGCAAATAAATAAATAAATAAATAAATAAATAAATAAATAAAAATGGTGTTAAAAGATCAAACCAGATTTTTAAATCTTTATTTGCATTGATAATTTTCCTAAATGAGTCAATATAATAATTAATCATACAAGTTTTAGTGGGTTTAGTTATGTTATATTGCATACTAATACATATGTGCCATGGCAAATTGTTATTATGTTATTTGACATTTTTTTTGTAAATCAAATTCATTTATTGATATTAGAGTTACTAATTCTTTCCAATTTGCTGAGTAATTTGGACTTATCCAGTCTGATGTTGGTTTAAATATTGATGTTTTTATATATGTTTCTATATCAAGACAGTTTAATCCTCCCTGTTTTCATAGTCTGATATGTATTAAAGCTATTCTGTTTCTTTTGGGAAAGCATAAACATTTTATTAGTCATGAATTTATTTCTTTAAGTATATTCCTTTCTGGAAACAGTTGCATTGCCAAGGCAGTATATAGGATCTTGGGCAGTAAAGTCATTTTTATTAACTGTAGTCTATCTTCAAATGTTAATATTATTTTGTTCCATTTTTCCACATAGATTTTAATTGTATTGATGATATTATTGTAGATTTTTGAGACTAATTCACTATTATCCTTGCAAAACTCAATTCCTAGATATTTTAAGGTAGATTCCTGTTTCCCTATGATGTGATCTCCCTTAGTCTGCAGTTCTTTTTTTTTTATTTAAAAATAAAAAATTTGATTTTGATTTATTGAAATGGAGTCCTGAAGTCATGGTAAATTTGTCAATTAGTATATCTAATTCTTCTAACGTCTCTTTTGTATTAGATAACGTTAGTAATATGTCATCAGCAAATAGCATTACTTTAGAATTGTATTGTTCATAAACATCTATTCCTTTGATTTTTATATTGTTATGAATTGAATCTGCCAGTATTTCAATAGCCAGAGCAAATAGAATTGGTGACATAGGACATTCTTGTTTAGTGCCTTTTGTTATATGTATAGATTCAGAGGAAAAATGACCTAACTTGACATATGCTAAATTATTTGCATATATATATATATATATATATATATATATATATATATATATATATATATATATATATTCTTTAGGAGATGAACAAAGGATGCAGGAAATTCATATAGCATTAGGATTTTGAATAAATAGTCTCAATTTAGGGAATCAAAGGCTTTCTTTATATCTAAGCCAATTATGAGTGTTTATATTCTTTATTAACATAATCTGTAAGAGAAATTATCCTTTTAATATTGTCATATGTGTATCTTGATATATAAATCCAGTTTGATCATTATTTATTGTTTTGGATAGTGGTATTTTCATTTTTGTTAGTTTAAATTGTCATAAATATCTTATAGTCATTATTTAATAATAATATAGGTCTATATGGGGTACAGAGGTTTGGGGATGTGTTCTCCTTTAAGATTGTTGTGATTAAGTAATATCTCCAAGAAGGTGGTATTAAAGCATGTGAATGAAGTTCTAATAGAGTTTTATGGAAGAGGGATAGTATCTTTGAAGGAAACAGTTTATATATTTCCATAATTATGCCATCTATACATGGAGCTTTATTATTTGTACCCTCTTTTATTGTATCTGTAATTTCTTTGTAGGATATGGGTGCTTGCAGATCTAGTTTTAATTTTTCTGGTATTTTTTATATTGGAACATTTTCATCTAGATTTAATTGATCAATATGTATATTTTCTTTTTGGAAATGTTCCATATAGTGATTTTTATAGGCATCAAGAACATCAGCTCTATCCGAGACGTTTTTCCCTTTCTTTTCATGGAAGATACTTTTAATATTATTAGCTTTTGATTGTATTTCGATTCTTGTGGATAAATTATCTAGATATTTGAGAGAAGTGGCCAAGATAGTAATTTTTAGTTTTTCTAAAGCTAAACTAGTTTTATGTGTTAGAATTTCATTGTATTTTTTATTTAATACTTCTACTTTCTTTTTCACCTCGAAATGATTTTGATTTTTTCAGCTTTTACTGACAAAAGTTTGGATTGTAGATCTAATAATTCAGAATCCCATTCTCTGATTTTTTTTTATACCAAGTTAGGGTTTTACCATATATGTATATATGTAAGCTTTTAATGAGTCCCCATATCATTATTTTATTTATCTCTGTGGTGTAATTAATATCTAAGAAAAACTGTAATTCAGATAACCAGGGTATGACACTCTTTAATTTTAGTTATATATGCTGGAATTCTGGAGTTAGAGATTAATGTTTTGTACCCATTTTGAAGTTTTAGTATCAATGAATTGTGATCTGAAAAGGGTCAGGGACTGATTGAAAAATTAATGATTTTAGAGTGTAAGTCATGGGCAGCAAATATTTTATCTATTCTAGTTTAGGTACCAAATCTGTGATCTTGATGGGAAAACAACAAAGATTTATCTTCTATAAATTTGAAAGTATCTAAAAGATGAAATTATTCTACCCACTTGTTTAAAGCTTTTGATTATAGGTTCATAGGTTCATAGGTTCGTACTAGGCTATCTGCCCTAGGGCATTTATAAGCCTAGCCAGAGTGTATGTGGCTTACACCACCCCTTGGGATGAGAATACTACGCCCTTTTAGGGTTTAGTTTACTATGCCTCTGTCTAGTAGTGACAAAGAGATGACCCCTGGGGTAAACCTACGATCTCCCATCCACTCGTCGAGATTTCTCTTGAATAGAGTCAGTGAGGGGCTCTGCCTAACATGGACTGGGATTCTGTTCCAGAGTGTAGGAGCCTCTGGGTTATGAATCTGTCCCTCCAGCACGTTCTATTTATTTCTGTGTTGAGGTTTAAGTCACTTGTTCTCGTGGCTCTGATGGATTTGGATTTTCTGAGGTGGAGCATGTCCATTAATTCAGGATTGGACATGGCCTTGTACGCCAGGCACAGATCACATCTGACTAGGCGGTATGCGACTGAATAGAGCTGGAGTTTTTCAGTCGGGCAGCATATGACATATGTTTAAGACCCTTTATCCTCTTGGTGAGGAACTTTTGGGGTCTTTCCAACTGCTGCAGGTGTTGGGTGAGATACATCCCAAATGGGGCATTGTACTCAATCATTGGCCTGATAAGAGAAGAGTACAGGGGCACAATGACCTCTCTTGATCTAGATGTGAAACCCTTCATGATAAGGTGGGCAATATAGAAGGTCTTCCTAACCACTTTGGCAATGTGAGTGTCAAATGAGAGGTTACTGTCAACCTGGGTCCCCAGGTCCCTGATTACCTCTTCCGTACTTAATGGATTACCGCCTATGTGGTAATTTGTCGGTACCTTGTTTTTCCCAAAGGGTATGACTATATTTTTTGGCGTTTAGCTTAAGGCCATGGCTCTGGCACCAATTATCCGTTTCTATGAGGCCTCTCTGAAGGATGTTTGTGTCCGCTGGAGTATCAATTATGGCGCCCAGTTTGCAGTCATCTGCGAACTTTGTCAGCCACAATCCTCCTATGTTTGCCTGTACCTCAGAAAAATAAATGCCGAACAAGAGGGGTCCCAGGACTGAGCCCTGTGGGACACCGCTTGTGACTGGCTTAGAGTCTGACATAGCTCCAGCAACTCTGACCCTGTGGGTTCTGTCCTTGAGCCAGTTTGCAACCCATCTTGTGACATATGGGTTTACATTTAAGCTGGTGAGTTTGTCTATGATGCCCGAGTGGGGTATTGTGTCAAAGGCTTTTGCAAGGTCAAGGTAGGCTGTGTGAACTGCCTTACTCTCATCAATGGCCTTAGTGACTGTTTCAAAAAAGTCGACCAAGTTCAGAAGGCAGGATCTGCCCTTGACAAAGCCAAATTGGGTAGGATCCAATGTCTGTAGGTCCCCAATGTCTTTGTTTATGAGTTCCATAATGATCCTCTCCATAGCTTTGCAGACCAGGCTCGTCAGGCTTATGGGCGGTAATTTCCAGGGTCCGTAGAAGCACCGCCTTTGTGAAGTGGGACCACTGTTGCCGTCGCCACTCTTTGGTGCGTATCCTGTGGTAAGGCTAAGATTAAACAGCAGCCTTATGTGTGGGTTTAGTTCCTCTTGGAGTTCATGTAGCACACAGCCCGGGACACCATCCGGTCCCATTGATGCTGTGTTTTAACTTTAGAGAGCGGCTCTCACCTGGGCATCTGAGATGTTAGGGAGGCTACACTCTGCTGGGATAGTTATTTCTCCTTTTGGGGGGGAGGGGGAAGAGAAATTTGCACTGAACCTGTCTGCCAGAATGTTGGCAATGTCAGTGGGCTCAGTGTATTTTGTGTCATTTTAGACTAACTCTGAGCATATCTGGGAGTTTCCACCCAGGTTTCTAACATAGCTAAAGAAGGCCTTGTGATTGTCTTTTGTGTCATTTGCGATTTTTCTCTCAAAGTTGGCCTTGGATGATTTTATGAGTGATCGTAGTTTTTTGCTAGTACTGATCAGAGATGCCTTTCCTTTTAGGGATTTTGCTCTGTCATGTAGTAGCTTCCTCCTTCTGTTGTAAAGTTTGTTTATGGCTGGGGTCCACCAGACCGGTTGCCTGCCTTTGGGGGAATGGGTCTTGGTTTTATTTGGGATTCCATGATCCATGCATTCTTGAAGGTGCCCATAGAAGGCATTTGCAAAGGATTCAGCAGTGTGGGTTGTGGTTTCCACTGGCCCAGGGGCCTTGAAAGATACCACTTCAGTCTTAAGAAGTGTGAAGTTTGCTTTTGAGAAGTTCTTCACTGTGGTCTTTTGTGCGGGGGGTGGGGGCGGGATGTGGATTTCCAGTGAGATTAATTTATGGTCTGATCTTACCAAAGAGGGATGTACTTCCGGTGTGGAGCATTTTGTCCCCATGTTTGTGATGATCAGGTCTAGTATATTGTCTCCTCTTGTGGGAATGGTGACTAGTTGTTCCATTGCATTTGAGTTTATGAATTCTAAGAACCTTTGTGCTAGAGTGTTGGGGCTTGAGTAATGTTCCCAGTCTATGTTTTGGTAGTTGAAGTCTCCCAAAATGATGGTATTTGGAGAGACATTCATACTCTCCAGTGTGTTCAGGAAGGCTGTGTGGGGTTCCTGAGTTTGAGAGGGTGGTCTGTAGCATGCTACAAACTGTAAGGCAGTTTTGCCTATGGTTAGTTGCACCTGGATAGTCTCCGATGCTTCGTGCATTGCCACTAACCTGGAGGTGTGGGTATCTTTGATGAAAATGGATACTCCCCCTCCTTTTGTGGTTCTGTCCAAGTTTTGGGGCCGGAAAGCATGATATGAGGTAAAACCTGATAGTGCTGGGGTGCTCTCAGGAGCCTTGAACCAGGTTTCAGTCACTGCACAGACATCGATGTTCTCCATACTGAGGAGGGCTTCGAGGGCGTTCATCTTGAGGTTTAGACTTCTGGCATTGAGCAGCATTACCCTTATTTTTTTTCCACTTGTGTTTTCTAGGGAGGTAGGTTTGTCATTTGAGCCTTGCCTAAAAAGGCACTATGGGGTGGCAAGAGCCTTGGCCAATATCCGGAAGCCCAGGGGTGACAGGTGCAAACCATCCCTTGCGGCAGCGTGGCTTGTCAAGCATGTCATCCCAAGCAGACAGACACTGGATCCCCTTAGAATGACACCAGTAATTAAGCCAATTGTTAAAACTGATCATTTTGTCTTTGTACTGTGGCATAATTCTTGGTGAGGGTAAGATGCTGCTCAGGGTCAGGGTCATACCGGCCTGGGCTACATAATCAGAGAGCTCCTCTATGACTCTTTCATGTAGTCCAGGGAGGTATCGCCTCAGGTCGTTCACACCTGCATGTACAATGACTGAGTCATATTTGTACTTGCTGTGGAGTGACCTGAGTGCTTGCGTTATGTGGCGGATTCTAGCTCCCGACAGGCAGCTTACTGTGACCCTCTCCTTGTTCAGTCTGGTGAGCGGGACGTCAGTGTGCCTGACTATGGAGTCACCTATTACAAGTGTGTCTGGCATGTTGTTTGGCCTTAAGGGCTGTGACTGTTTAGCACACTGACTTTGTGAACTATGTGTTGCATTTGCTATGTCTTGAGGTGGTAGTTGCTTGGGTGTCTGCTTTGGAGGCCTCTGTTGTTTTGGTAGATTTTTAATCAGCGCCACCGAGTATGTTTTTGTGTGTTTATGTGTTTGGTTTGCAGTTGTGATAGTTCTATGTGAGACTGGGTTTGTGGTGTGCGTGGTTACCTTCTCCTTCTGACTGGTCTTGCCAGTACTGAATTGAGAGAGCTCAGCCTCCAGTTTGGCTATATAGTTGCATCTCTCACATATATTTGTATTTGTTGGGAGGAGGAGAGGGTTGTCTGTGTACATGAGGCAATTGTAACATTGCCTCAAGATTCCCAGATTCACCAGCTGAACAGGAGAGGACACTAGCAACTGACCCTTCGACATGCTAGAAATAGTGAAAAAGATTGCTGTGTAACTGAGTCAGAAAAGACCTATAGGTAAATGGGTACTCAACAGAATTTAGGTGAATTAAGTACTTTTCGTTTGTTTAAGAGTGCTTTACCTGTATACAAAATGATTTAGGAGCAAGTGCTGAGCTTTTCAGATAGAGTATAGGCTGTTTAGATTGCAAGTAGAACAGTTCTAAGGGAAAAATTGAATAGCAGACTTGGCGGAGCCAGAAAAAGTTTAACCTTGTTTAACCAAGTTTAACCTTGTTTAACCGGCGCTGCGCTATGCGCACGACTGCGCAAATCCGTGCAAAGGCGGATTTTAAGCAGTGAACTACAAAAGAGCTAGGAATGGTCCCAAACAACCAATTACTAACAGCTTCTTGTGTTGAGGTCACTTCCCCCAAGGATAGGTAGGCTGCTCAAGGCTCCCCACTCCCACTGGTGAGCAAAGAAACTTCCTTTTATCCAAGTAAGGTAATGGACAAAACAGGAACTACACCACAGCCCAGAATACAGCAATGCCTGTATAATGGTCTAAACTAGTCGAAAAAGGTGGGAAAACAAGGATTTTTTTTTGTTTTTTTTGCAGAAATACACAGAAAATGCAGAGACAGTGATAAATTAATTACACAGGCTAGCACACTTTAGTGGGCAGCCTCCACAGTTCAATTAAACAAACAAACAAGCAAACTTTCAACTAAATTCGACTAAATGTAACTTTAAGTGCAGTTTTTAAAATAAATGCAGTAATCAGTAAAAAAACAGTTCAGGCTAGTTTAAAGTAAGCAGCAGAAGCTATTTTCAATGAAAAAAAAGCAAAGATACTTAAATCCAGAAGGTAGTCGCTTTTTCGAGTTCCTTGCTGCTAGGACCACTCTGTAAACCCACGTGGAGCTTGTCTGAGCAGTATAGCCAGAAAAAAACGCCCAGAGGCAGATTTTAAGCAGTGAACTACAAAAGAGCTAGGAATGGTCCCAAACAACCAATTACTAACAGCTTCTTGTGCTGAGGTCTCTTCCCCCAAGGATAGGTAGGCTGCTCAAGGCTTCCCACTCCCACTGGTGAGCAAAGAAACTTCCTTTTATCCAAGTAAGGTAATGGACAAAACAGGAACTACACCACAGCCCAGAATACAGCAATGCCTGTATACTGGTCTAAACTAGTCGAAAAAGGCGGGAAAACAAGGATTTTTTTTTGTTTTTTTGCAGAAATACACAGAAAATGCAGAGACAGTGATAAATTAATTACACAGGCTAGCACACTTTAGTGGGCAGCCTCCACAGTTCAATTAAACAAACAAACAAGCAAACTTTCAACTAAATTCGACTAAATGTAACTTTAAGTGCAGTTTTTAAAATAAATGCAGTAATCAGTAAAAAAACAGTTCAGGCTAGTTTAAAGTAAGCAGCAAAAGCTATTTTCAGTGAAAAAAAAGCAAAGATACTTAAATCCAGAAGGTAGTCACTTTTTCGAGTTCCTTGCTGCTAGGACCACTCTGTAAACCCACGTGGAGCTTGTCTGAGCAGTATAGCCAGAAAAAAACGCCCAGAGGCAGATTTTAAGCAGTGAACTACAAAAGAGCTAGGAATGGTCCCAAACAACCAATTACTAACAGCTTCTTGTGCTGAGGTCACTTCCCCCAAGGATAGGTAGGCTGCTCAAGGCTTCCCACTCCCACTGGTGAGCAAAGAAACTTCCTTTTATCCAAGTAAGGTAATGGACAACACAGGAACTACACCACAGCCCAGAATACAGCAATGCCTGTATACTGGTCTAAACTAGTCGAAAAAGGCGGGAAAACAAGGATTTTTTTTTGTTTTTTTGTTTTTTTTGCAGAAATACACAGAAAATGCAGAGACAGTGATAAATTAATTACACAGGCTAGCACACTTTAGTGAGCAGCCTCCACAGTTCAATTAAACAAACAAACAAGCAAACTTTCAACTAAATTCGACTAAATGTAACTTTAAGTGCAGTTTTTAAAATAAATGCAGTAATCAGTAAAAAAACAGTTCAGGCTAGTTTAAAGTAAGCAGCAGAAGCTATTTTCAGTGAAAAAAAAGCAAAGATACTTAAATCCAAAAGGTAGTCACTTTTTCGAGTTCCTTGCTGCTAGGACCACTCTGTAAGCCCACGTGGAGCTTGTCTGTGCAGTATAGCCAGAAAAAAATGCCCAGAGGCAGATTTTAAGCAGTGAACTACAAAAGAGCTAGGAATGGTCCCAAACAACCAATTACTAACAGCTTCTTGTGCTGAGGTCACTTCCCCCAAGGATAGGTAGGCTGCTCAAGGCTCCCTACTCCCACTGGTGAGCAAAGAAACTTCCTTTTATCCAAGTAAGGTAATGGACAACACAGGAACTACACCACAGCCCAGAATACAGCAATGCCTGTATACTGGTCTAAACTAGTCGAAAAAGGCGGGAAAACAAGGATTATTTTTTTGTTTTTTTTTTTGCAGAAATACACAGAAAATGCAGAGACAGTGATAAATTAATTACACAGGCTAGCACACTTTAGTGGGCAGCCTCCACAGTTCAATTAAACAAACAAACAAGGAAACTTTCAACTAAATTCGACTAAATGTAACTTTAAGTGCAATTTTTAAAATAAATGCAGTAATCAGTAAAAAAACAGTTCAGGCTAGTTTAAAGTAAGCAGCAGAAGCTATTTTCAGTGAAAAAAAAGCAAAGATACTTAAATCCAGAAGGTAGTCGCTTTTTCGAGTTCCTTGCTGCTAGGACCACTCTGTAAACCCACGTGGAGCTTGTCTGAGCAGTATAGCCCTGCTACAGCAGCTGTACGCAGTGGTCTTTTATTTGTAGTTTCAGAAATATCAAATATACAGTTAAAATCTCCTCCTAATATTAAGTTGCCTTTATAATTATTGGAAATGAAATCCAAGTGTTTTTTAACAGTTCCTGTTCCAATGCTTGGGAACCAGTATAGATTGGCTTGGGTCCATATTCTGTTATATTTAACCATTACTAGTGCCATAAGGCCTTCTTTATCTTCATGCTTATAAATGAGTTCTCGGTAAATCACATTTGTTTTCCATAAAATTGTTACCCCTTTTGTCTTTGTCTTATAAGTGGAGTGCACCAATATCATATATTCCTTAGGATTCCATTTGTATTTGCCATTGACTTTAAAATGAGTTTCTTGAAGGAAGACAATTTGTGCTTTGTTCAATTTTAAATATTTCAGTAGATTTGACCTCTTGCTAGGATTGTTTAAGCCATTGATATTTAAAGATAATAAAGTTAAATCCATCTTAGGTTATTTAGACTATGTATTTTTTGTTTTATTGTGACTATTAAACATTTTCCTCTGATAACTATAAAGTATATGCTTGAGCTTTTAAAGGAAATTATCAGTTTTATACTTTGAGTGTTTACCAATAAAGTAATGTTTTGGTCAGGCATACTAAAAATTTTTTTGTGAAATAAATTTAAATTAATAAATGTTAACACAACTAAGATCTTCATTAGCTGTGGAATGAAAATCATTCCTAATCTGATGGATAAACCTAAGTCCTTCAGATTATCACTCATACCTTGACAATCCAGAACATCTAAGCTCCATAAATTGAATTATCATATGGAGAATATTTGTAATAGAAATAAGCAATATTTATATCATTTTGAACAGATATAGTACTATTGTAGATTAGACAGAATTCTAATACAATATAAATGTCTACGTATTATATAAGTAATTAATATTTACATGAAAGATAGATGACAAGCTATTCAATCATAGTAAAGTAGGATGTATCATATATAAAACCTCAGTAAAAGATTATAGCACACAGTTATTTAATATTATCACCATTATTGATGAAGTCATTCAAAACTTATTACTTAATACAAATAGATGGTAATAATATTTATACCTAATGTGCTATAATACAATGTATTTTACTGGATATAGCAGAAGTTATATTTCATTGTTTGCCATCATTTAAGTAATCACTTTGTTTGTTGATAACTTACTTAAAGCATCAAGTTTGGTTTATGTGAACATTGATGAAAGTTAGTGCATTTTAATTATTAGTGCATCTCTCTTCCTCCCCCATTTCCTACACATAAGTATTTTCATATCTGTCATTCCATATTATGAAATGATTGAAATTATAGGTTAAAAACAACAAATTCACATATTGTGATTAATGATTATAAGTTCCCTTTCCATATTCATAAATTGCCATTTTATGGCATATACTGAAGGTTTTTAGATTTAAATGACAACATTTTATTTTGGATAATCAGCAAAAGTTAAACTGAGTGATTATTGTCAATTTAATACTATTTGTTCAGAATGTTACATTCTGTGACATTCCTAGTTCAGGCTTCTATTGTTTCCCTTGAACAACTTTGTCAGTTTGATGTCATATATAAAACATTAGTTACCTTGGTAACAGCTTAAGTATTATGTATGGTCAAGATAGGTTACAAAACCACAATTCAAGTTAAAGCAAGTATATGACTTGTTATGCACATTTACTTATATGAGAAAATCATCATGCTTCCCCTTGATGTTCAGTACAGTGTATGTCATTTATGACAAGTTAAAACAGTAGTGTTATTATACACAAGCCCATGCTATTAAACTGAGTGTCTATTGTCAATTTAATGCTATTTGTTCAGAATATGATTGTTACATTCTGTGACATTTCAAGTTCAGGCTTCTATTATTTCTCTTGAACAACTTTGTCATTTTGATGTCATGTATAAACTTTAGTTACCTTGGTAACCACTTAAGTATTATATATGGTCAAGATGGGTTACAAAAACTACACTTCAAGTTAAAAGAATTACATGGCTTGTTATGCATATTTACTTATATAAGAAAATCATAATCCGCCCCCATAACAATAAGTTTTGAATAGTGAAGCAGTATGTTTTGGTGACAACCAATGTTTGGGCTCAATGTTATATGAATGAATGATTTAATTCCTTAACACAATGCCATTGCTGAGCTGCTGTTTCTCCCTGTGCTTCTTTTAGGCTGCTTTTCTTTATGGCGATCTCAAAACATATTAATAGAATAAAACTGAAGTGTGGCAACTTCTTAATGAACCAATGTTTTGGGTCAGATTTTTTATACTAGGACTTAGTGCTCTCTCTGTCCAGACCTGGTAGTTGGTACAGTAAGCTGTTGAAATCTTTTCCCTGCGTGGTTTCTACATCTGAAAAAAGGACATGCCAACTGTTTCAAATACTATACCTATGTGCTTGGTCAGCATTGTTTTTTTTTTTTTTTTGTGTGTAGCCCTGGTCCTCGCCATTGTTATGCTGAATAATTCTTCCACAAGAACAGTACAGAGTGAAGGATCCTTATATAAAAGATTTTGGACAATATTATTGGTTCACCATACAAGGCAGTTGCTGACACTCCTAATTAAAGAGACAAGTTTGAATATGAGGTTATTCCTCTGGAGCAGTTTTTGTGTTTCAGATAATTGGAAGCATCCCTGGAATGGTGCATACGAAAAAGTCATGAGCTCTACTGGAAAAATAACTATGTATGAAATTATTTTATTACTTTATTACAGTCAATGGTTGATGACTTGGAAAAGTACCACCTCCTTGAGAAAGATGATAATCCATATGCTACAGCTTCTGAAGCATATAATCTAGTGAAGTTTATTTTTGTGCATTTTCAAGGGCTGTTAAATAAAGTTTCTAGATATTACAAAGATACACAAAGTAATTACATGGGATACTGAAAATCAAAGTAAATCCAGACAACTCAGAAATGTTCTCTTGAACGTCTTGCCATCTTGGGAAGGGAGGCTATACTGAATTTATGCAGAGAACCAGAAAAAGGACAGTAACTGTCAGGGCTCCAATTTATATCACCTTGTAAAATTCTGCAACTCTTGTTTCACAACATGGGAGTTTATTCCTGTTATTTTACGTCATGCAAGGATGCTTCATATTGTTTCATTTTATTTAGGTGCTTTATGCTGAAAACACCATTACAATATGAAAACAAAATAAAACATCAAAAACATAAGAATACTAAATAGCAAAAGTCTGTGACATCAGCCAGCACTATCATAAGCTGGATCAAATAAATAATGTCTATCAGTGTGGGGCATTTTTGAGGCCATCTGGTTAGTGAGTTCCATGGGTAAGGAGTCTGATTATTAATGGATTGAAAACCTGAAGTTTCCAAATACATATGGGGAACTGCCAGCAGGCTTTGGGCAAAATCCATAAGGGGCAGTACAGCAGAATAAGTGTCTTCAGATATTAAGGACGGAGGTCATGGATGGACAGATAAATTAGCACTAGGACTTTAAAACAATTCCTTTGATGGACTGAACAGGCATAATGTGTTGGTAATGTAATTCAGTCTTATCTACCTTATATAGGATTGTAATTTGGTAAGGGGGTCATCAGAGATGCATGGACAACCAAGGCCTTATTCTTTGTGAGGTTCAATTTTACAAGATTTTCATTTAGTCATTTATGTATGCCTTTAAGGTAGGTAGTCAACAAGGTAGTTAATGTGTGCCATT
Organism: Protopterus annectens; assembly: GCF_019279795.1. Lineage (NCBI taxonomy): Eukaryota > Metazoa > Chordata > Ceratodontiformes > Protopteridae > Protopterus > Protopterus annectens. The sequence continues at coordinate 102,862,651 of NC_056743.1, read as the reverse complement.
TTATCCTGAGGGAAAGAAAAGCATATTTGGGTATTCCCGGTCTACCCCTTTCCCTTAATGGATCTCCTAAACTGAGCATGTGCATAGTGAATAGTAGAGGTCCCATCATAAAACCTTGTAGAATCCCTCATTCATGCTAGTATGGTAGAGAGGAACTGAGTCCAGAACAAACTTTATGTGTAGAGTTAGACATGTAAGAGGAGAACTTGTCAAAAAACATAGCTGAAATCCCACAATAAGAATGCAGTTTTCCTGTTAAAATGTCATGATCCACTGAGTCTAATGTTTCATAGAGATCCAGGGTCAGAAGGACCAACCCTGTGTAGTGCTGTTGGTCTCTCACCATATGGGAATCATTGACCACTATAATTAGAACACTTTCAGTGCTGTTATGAAAATAAAAGCCTGACTGAAACGGATATGAATCCACTATCATGAAGGTAGGATTCCATCTATTTATGACCAGCTTTTTCAATAAACTTTCCTAAAACTGGGAGATTAGAGACTGGGTAGTAGTTATTTACATTTAGATTGAGAGATGGCTTCTTAAGGGTTGGGATAGCCAGTGCCACATTCAAAACTAAAGGGAGTATTCCATCCCTCAGGGAAGTTACCAAAAGCTGATAGGTCATTGTTCCCAGTACTTCAAAGATAACCAAAACCAGCCTAGGAGGTCAGGGATCTAACCCGTATATGGTTAGCCACAAACTGGAAATGAAATCTGAAATATCAAAATCTGGAATATTGAACATCAACCAAGACATTAAGAAAACATGAGGACATACTGCTCAATCCTTGGGGTCAGCCAGTCAGAAGATCAGACCTAAGGGGACCAGTCTTCTCAGAGATGAGATGAGCAGCTGCCTCACACTTGACTGTAGACAATGCTCTTCTTGTGGCCAAGCAGGCTGAGCTGCCCAGCTGGTCAGAGGATGCTGAAGAGCCCAATGCCAGCAATGCTCCAACCTGCATGCAGCTCTATGAATGGTTTAAAAATAATGATCTAACCAGGGTTCACACCCTTTTGTAGCTATATGGCAAACAACCTAAGGATAAGGAGTCCAGGCATGAAAAGAGGAGATTGTTCTATTCCTCCACAAGGATGCTCACTGAGTCAGCATCTATCTCTGAAAGAATCTGAATAAGTGTTCTGTAAAACATGTCAGCAGTGATCTAATACTGTGAAGCACCCTCAGTTCAAGATTGGGGGACTCTGATATGATGGTGATAACTCAAAATTAACTAGGAAATGGTCTGACTGTGAGACTGGTTCCACCACCAGGCTTGAGGTGACTAAATAAATGTATGATTGAGCTTGTTTGTTGTCTGAGCAAACCCAAAACCTTTCATAGTACAGTTCAAACCATAAGCAAGAGACATTGTTTCATCATTGATCCAGACATTGAAGTCACCTCACACAGCAACGTGCTTATGGTCCAGGAATGAGCCAATGAGGAAATCAACAAACTCTTGGAGAAATGTTCTTGCACTACCCATTGGATGGAAGATGAGGAGAAATCTATAAATTTGCTTCTGCAACCAGGACTGTTGAAAGGAGATGGTCTTGTTAGCATCCACTGGGCAGCCTAACTTTGTTGTTACTACATACCGCAACTTTGCCACCAATACTACCGTACCTAGGGCAGTGTATAATTGAGACTTTATGAAGTAGCAGCCAGATGAGGGCTGAAATTCTTGTCTAACCAAGTTTGTGTTATACATGCAAGGTCAACATTGTGTGAAAGGTCAGAAATAATGACTGGCTTATTGTGCATCAACCTGGCATTATAGAACAGAGCCTTAAGAGGGGCCAGAAGACAGTCCGTCGATGCTACCTGCCTCAAATGATGCATAGCGGCCATGGGTACTGAAAGGAAATAGGACCTTTGCCTGCTGATCTCAGAAAAGTTGCACTGAATGCCTTAACTCAACACAGGTATGTGTCTTGGAACACCCCTAGTAGGAAGCTACAATGACCACTGCAGTGTTTTTGTAGTAAATGGAAACACTTGCAGAGATAAAAATTGGTGCTGGCAGTCTAGGTAAAAAGGGCGTAACGCCAGCAACAAATATCAGCTACAGCCTAAAACCATAGTTAAATATTAAATCTAAAAACAAATAATACAGTCTTGATAATGTGAAAAAAAGCTTAGATGATGTGGTCAGTCATATCAAAGTAATCAATGTAATAGAGTCTTAGAGTAAAATAAAAGACTTCAAAAAGTAAATGAACAATCACTTAAAATCAAGTATTAATAAAACTATTTGAAATCTAGCTTAAAACAAAAAGGCTCATAGCTAAAGGAGAGGTATGTGACAGTCCTTGACAAGTAGAAGAATCAAACTGGATCCAGGTTTACTCAACTTATAAGGACTTAGGGTGGCACAGATACCTTATGAGCCCAAGAATTAGCTGTGGTTCACAATGGTAAAACAAGAATAAAGATGCTTACAAGAAACAAAATAAGTTGGCATAAATACCTTGTGAGCCCTAGTATTAACAAGGACCCAATATGATGATGCAGGCTGCCAGTGGCCACAAGGCTAGGTTAAGACCTTCCTCTACTAACAGCAGAACAGAAAAGAACAGGATCTAAAAATGGGAAAATTGTTGTGAAGTCACGAAACTGCAGGACAGTAAGGAACAATAGTCAATACACAGTAAATCCTGCAAACTTTTCAAAATTAAATGAACATAAATTTTCTATAGAACAAGGAAAAAAGCTCTTCAGTTGCTACCCAAAAGATTTAGTAACACCTTTCCCTGCTTATCAGTTCCTGCAGAGGAAGAAATCCAAATAGCTTGCTGTGTTTGGGTCTTAGTGAAATAACTGTCTCACTCTCGATTCCAGTCACTGTTCCTGTCTCTAACCATTTAACTGCAACCACTGTGAAATTTGTACAGGCAGGGGTATGTACTAAACCGCTGAAACCTCCTTCATAAAAAATAAACTTAGCTTGAGCTCTGTGCTGTCTCTTGGTATTGAGCTAATGGCTCCTTGATATGCAGATAGCCAATCATGTATGAGCTCTGACTCATAAACGGCAATGCAACAATTACTACAAATCAACAGGAAAGTGTTTACATCTCATCTGTCCATATTTTTGCTTCATATGTTTCATCTTTTCCTGATCAGATTTGTGGTTTTCTGGCAAATCATTGATAACTGAAGTCACAAAATAATGACAGAAATATGAGTTTCAGATTTCTTTCACTTCAGGAAATGCATGTTGATGCAAAGGCTGTTATTTTAGTAATTTTCTAAATTTATCAGAACAGTAATTAAAATCTGACCCTGATTTGGAGCCTTTTCTCCCCATTTTATCTGACTGTATTTAGATTTTTTGTGCTAAGAAGTTGACAGATATGATGAGAGGTACATATGATAATAACCTGTTAATGGTGAGCCAAAACATAAAAACTGCACACTGAATGATGAGTCAATGTCAAACAACTTAAAAAGGTTTTAAACAAAAAAATAACACATACTGCAAGGTAGTCAACACTGTCGCCATCTTGCTTTCAGAAAATGAAGTGTGTGTATCTATCTATCTATCTATATATATATATATATATATATATATATATATATATGTGTGTGTGTGTGTGTGTGTGTGTGTGTGTGTGTGTGTGGGTTTATTTCTAAATTTCAGTTTCAAAGCTCTGAATTTCATAAGATCGAAGTTCGAAACTTTGAAATATTTAAATGGAGAGCTCCGTACAGAGGGGGACTGTATATTTACCATTTTCCTAGCTGTAGTGTGATCTCAGATTTGGTATATTTAATTAGCAGGGGGTGTGGGGAGTTGCCCCTCTGCAAAAAAAATGTAAAAAAAAAAGATTTTTTTGGTTTTATTTGTTTCTTATTTATATTTCGGAGTTTCAAATTTTAATCTTATGGCCTCGACCATAAGACATTTGCAGTTTTGAAACTTTGGAATTTAGAAGTAGACCTATATATATAAATATATGTTTGTGTGTGCCCACTTTCAAATCTCAAAATACTGAAATATTGAATTTCAGTATTTCGAGACCAGACTCTTGGAAGTGCACGATTGTGTTATTAGAATATTGAAAGTCAGTATACTGAAACTTTAGAATCAAAACTTTCCTAACTCCAATAGCCGGAACCAAGATTGCACACTCCCATTTATTTTCAACTCTTCTATATGCCTGTCCCATATACACTAACCTCAAAAAAAATAACCTTGTCAAACTAGCTCATGCCTATAACAGCATCGCCAGATTTGCCACTGGCAGTCCCTTTAGAACTCACCACTGTTTAAATCTAATGCAGCTAGGCTGGCTTGAACTTCAAAACCATCTGAATATCTCCCAACTAACCATTGCCCACAAGATATTTTATCAACCAAACAGCACTCCTATACTATCTAATCTCATAATCCCCTATAAAAATCTAAACTCCCTACACTCTTCTAGCAAACTTCTAGCTAGCATAACCAAGACAAACAACCCAGCTGGTAATTTCCTGTTTTGTAACACAGTGGGAAAAAACTGGAACCTACTCCCCAACGAACTAACGTCACTTTCTTCCTTGCCTCTCTTTAAACAAAACCTCAAAAGACACCTTAAAACACACTGGTTATTCCCCTGCAGTAACCCTGACTAACCTGGTTTTGTTAATATTATTTCCGCCTCCTACTATATACTCCAAACTCTAATGCATACGTTTTGAAGCAGAACAGGAACTGGTAAACACAATGGAACATACTGGTGGAATTTATCCTGTTGATTATCACAAAACATTCTTAGTTTCATAATTTTATCATACCCTTTTGTCACTTTTATTTGTTTAAATAATTTAACACATACTTTTGTCACTTTTATATTAGTGTAAATACCACCTTTTATCTCCATTTTTTATTCACTGCTTCTTGTATTTTTTATTGAACTACATTCATTTACTATGTATCAACTATGATTTGCATCATTTGTATTGTATTTCAAATTTATAATCAAATTGTTTACTACTGGAGCTTTTCTCCCCGGGCCTCTACTGAAAATGGAAATATATCCAGTTAGACTAGCCCGGTTAACAAATGTAAAATAAAATAAAAATAAATAAATTTAAAATATCAAATTCAGTATGCAACATTTTTTTTATATCTCTCCACTGCTTGCAGAACCAACTAGTGCATAAGTGCAACCAACAATCGAATAGAATGTGCTAAGTAGACAATGAGTGATATGCAGAGCAAAACAGTGGTAAGTGCCATGTACGGGCATGTTCCATTAAACTTGTCTTACATTTGGAGAACTCTTACTATAGCTTGTAGGAATTCTGTGCTGAAATATGACTATTTATTGTTAAGTATAGTCTCAAACTAGCCAGGTCTCCTAATTACCCTTCTTTTCGGTGATGGCGGACATTCACTAGCCATACATGCCCTCAGTTCTCCCACCCTATCCTGCTCTCTCACAAGTGTACTCATGAGAACAGAGATCTGTTGCCTTGGTGCCTAACAGACACTTCACTCTGCCCAGTACATACCAATTGGAGAAATATTTAATACGTTCCCTGCCTTCTTTAGGAAATGTGTTCCATAGCGATTGGAAAGCCATTAGCACATCCTTTTCTGGCAGAAAAGGAAGTTCGATTAAGCACTTCATTGATAACTGAAATGACATGTTAGCATTGTACAGGGATGCTAAGCCTAACTGCTGGACCTTTCTCCAGATATTCCTGCCAAAATGAAACAAACAGCCCTTGGACACCACTCCATTAATGTTTGCCTTAATATTCTTAATTGTGGCAATCTCAAAATCACACAAGACATATTTCAATGATGTGTCAAACCCCTGTTCAGCTAAGAGATGAAATATGCAGTGTCACATACAGTTATATGCTTTCAGGGACTTTTTGGTCATTTAGCAATAAAACAGAGGCACTGATTTACTGTACCCCTCCGTACTTAATGAGACCATGAATGCTGTGTAACTGGAGGCAAATAATTCCCTTATAAAAAAGGTCCCATCCATGAGCCAGATTGTGGCTCTACTTAGATCATAGAGGTTGTTTACTGTTGTAAATAGTTTAACGGTGTTATCATTTGCATCATCTACTACCAGTTTCTCTAGAAATACACCGATTTTTATAGGATAATCATTTACATTTAAAGTCTGTAAGGTTACATTTGGAATGCCTTTAAGCCTGCTGTCTTTCCTCCACACTTTTCCCACCTGTTGGACGAATGCTTTCCGAGAAGGTAGACTTGGAAGGAAATCAATGTAGGTGGATGGTAAGGCATCTTCTACTAACAGACAGGGTATATTCCGGGATACTTCAGCCCTGTGCTTTAACTCGCCACAGAGTGTATATCTCTCAATTTCAGCCAGATCACCAGCATGACTGTATGAGACTGACTTTGCAAGTTGTTCACTGGCAGGTAAAGTAACAGTTATAGCCCTACCTTTATATTTCATTGCAACTTTCCATTTGTAGCATCAGTATTTTCTCAGGTTCATGGTCTGTTTGAGGTGAAACATGTATCCTTCCATAATTAGTACTTCCTTCTGTTTTTGGTATACTGTTGCTTTGTATATAGCTGCTTGACCCATGTTTGTGAGAGTACTACATTCAAAACCATGAAAAAACGCACCAAAAGGACAGTGGAATATTTTGATTAATGTAATAAAAAATGAAATACCAGTACTACATTCATCCACTCAAAGAGATACAGATCTATTTATTGAGTAATGGTCTCTGAGTTTGCTGTATGCAGTAGTGTGATATGGTATAGTGGAGTTTCGATCATGTGCACTTCCAGGATTCTCATCTCGAAATACTGAAATTCGATATTTCAGTATTTTGAGATTTGAAAGTGGACCTATATATATATATATATATATATATATATATATATATATATATATATATATATATATGCACACACACACACACACACACACACACACATATATATATATATATATATATATATATATATATGTGTGTGTGTGTGTATAGCATATTGTCTAGTGTTTAGAAGTTCAGAATACATATGACTGAGACCATATGTTTTAGTTTCCAAAAACTCGGATGTAAAAATGCTGAGATCATACTACAATGAGGAAAATTACACTGTAATCTACATAGAAATGCTTTAATGGGGAATTTCCTCTTTTCTCCACTGTAGCGTGATCTCAGAGTTGACATATTTAATTTGTATGGGGTGTAGAGGTGCAGGGGGCCCTTGTCATGCAAAAACGTATTTTGTTTTTTTTTACATTCGAGTTTTCAGAAAGTCAAACATATGGTCTCAACCACATAATTTTCAAGTTTCAAAAAAATGATAATACGATAATATGACATAACTCCCAAAACCATATATATATGTGTGTGTGTGTGTGTGTAACTGGTTATCATGTGTATAAAATTCAAATGAGATTTCCAGCCACAATAAAGCATGCAAAGAACAGCATTGACTTCTCTTTTCTTTCTACTCCTATGGAGGTAGATACCCCTTTGTCAATTCATAAAGACCCTTCTAGAAGCTCAGACCAGGGTATAAGTGGCAGTATTGCTGCAAAGAAGCAAATGGAGTAAACTAACTCTGGTCTGAGCTACCCTTGATATTTCCATTCACTACCTTTACTGTCTCTTGTATCTCCCTATGGCTGATATACTACAGGAAAGACAAACACTCATGCTGTTAAATGTAGGCATAGCCGGTTTTAGGCACCAGCGAACCCTGCGGTCGCTGGGGGCCCCCTGGTCCTGGGGGGCCCCCAACCTCTGCAACTTATGTTATCTTGATATTTTGTAACATGTCTGTCAAACCAACAAAAGCTAGTACAGCAAGCTTGTATATTTAAACCAGGTAAGTAATCTCCTTCAAAATTCAAAGATCTTTAGTTATAGTAACAATATTTTGTCAAGTAACAAACTTTACAATTTCATTAAATATTTTCCCAATGATATAATGCTCCAGCCTAGTTAAGCCCTGTTGGTGGACATCCTATTCACTAAAATTAACAACATAGCCAGCTTTAGGTACCTGCAATAACTGTGGCTACGGGGGGGGGGGCCTTAATCCTCATTGACTGTGTGGGGGCCCCACAAAAGCTGCTGTTGGTTGGGGAAAAATAAGGAGAAAAAAAATTATTAATTTTCAATTACACTCTTTAACGTGAAGAGGACTGTAATATGACCCTGTTAGGACAAAGTTGTAATGAACATAAGCAAAGTAAGCACTAGAGAGTTCAGCAGCCCAGGGTGATCGATCTCAGTGCAAACTGTGGAGTTTAAGAAGAGCTGATGCTTCTAATCTTCAGGGATGGTTTCTTTTTCAGGGTTTTTATACATACTGGCAGAACAACTGATACTATAACTCTCAACATCTTTGCTGAAGAATTCTGTTCAGTGATAAAAATAATAGCATAATAAAGTCTCAAAATGAGGAACACATTTTATATATTACTCTAATTCGAACTAAAAACAAAGAGGCAAATTGAAGTCCAGGAACTCTGGCAAAACGAAAAAGCCAAATAACCCTTTAATGTAGTTTATTTCTTGTCAAGTTGGTTCGTGTGTTTTACTTTTCTATTACTCTAATTCACTTTGAAAAAGTTAATAGAATAACACATTTGCATCAACATGCATTTTTTAGACAATAAGTGTAAAACTCTGATTACTTGATTTAGTGTGACAGAGTAAAATTATAAGACAAAATTAGGAATATCTGTGAAATCAGGGATAATGATAGGTATTAATTTACTACTTACTGAGGTAAATACAATTGTCTTATCCCTGTTGCTGTTTGATGACTGCTAAACAGCAATCACTGATCTTGTGTAGAAGTACTAGTGTTGTATAATGTACTTGCTGAAATAAGTACAAAATTAACATTGCTGTGATGTGTGTGTGTGTGTGTGTGTGTGTGTGTGTGTGTGTGTGTGTGTATAAAATATCACTGATTTTTATCAATGCACACATCCAATAATGCCGAAACACACACGTTATTCTTCTAGGTACCAGTAAAAAATGTTGCTAACAAGTGATTATATTTCAAAAGTAAGGCTTAATATATGTCAAAGGCATTCAGACACTTAGATCTTCTAGGTATCGGGTGGCCACCACTCCCTAGACTGTATAAATAGATGCAGGGGGCTCTCTTAATCATCCTTGACTGTGGGGACCCCAAAAAAGCTGTTTTTGGTTGAGGAAAAAGGAGGAGAAAAAAATGCTTTCATTTTCTGATTGCGCTCTTTAGCCTGGATGGAGTTATATGATATGACCCTGTTAGGATAAAACTGATAATAGCTTCTGTCTTCAACCACAAACATTCTAAAACATCCCTGCTCAGATGTTTGTGTACAGAAATTTACCATATGTTATGTGGGTGCTGGGGATTGTGTAGTCATTATTTCCTTTACTTTTCTAACAGACCTCAGAGGTATATAAAGAAAGTTACTTTAGCTCCTGTAGGGGCAGTGTACTGCCCGGTAGCAGCAAAGTAGAATACATTATTGCAGTCATTATTTATTTTCACTTTCCTCACAATCAAACATCAGACACATATACAGCTGGTTGCCTTTTGGGGTTAGGATCGAGGAGTTAGTAGGCATGCTATATATATGTATTTCAGCAGTCACTTGAAATACATGACTGTGGCCATTTGAACCTCTGCTTTTATCCCAATCTAACACCAGAGGGTTGCATAGGCAGTGACTGTCTTTTTGGGAGGATTAGTGATGTAGGCAGTATTCCCATGCAGGATCTGTGTATCCTCACAATTGACTTTTTAATTTACTTGGAGCTTCTATTTTTGTCAGCTTTGAATTTTAAGTCTTGGGTACAACTTATGTCTTCATTGAAAGAAAAAAAGACTGAAATTCTTTTTTCTTACTCATAATTTTTGTTTAGGCCACTTTTGGATTAAAAGGTTGGGAAATGCTCTAGCTTCTGGGGACAGCGGCTTAATGGAGTTATTTCCTAAATGGTTATTACTATGCTGACTTGGTCAAGAAAGTATATCGAAAAGACAGAAGGAAAACTAAAGCTGAACAGCAACACTGAATTTCTTTCCTTAATCATCATTTCTGTTCAAGCTATCATTGGGTAAAAAGAAAACAAATAAACTTAAAAAGTACTTTAGAGCATATATAAAGTTATGGCTTCTTGAAAAAGCTGAAGAAAAAAGGTAAAATGTGAGAAATGGAAGAAAAAAAGTAATGTGCATAAGTGGGAAGCCCAACATGGGGAAAACAGAGGGGAACTCTGGAGGGTGTGTGTGTGTTTTGTTTTTTTTTTTTTTGGCTGGGACTGAAACAGTAACCAGTGCCTAGGGTTCCATTGCATATTAGTTCTGTCCTGTACATAGAGTTGTTGTAATGTATCCTTGTTACACCTAAATGGCAGTAACTGTAAATGTCCCTTTGTGAGATGGGCCAACACAGTGTGGTATGTATGCCTGTTGTAACAAGATCATTGTAGCTAAAGGTCAGTTTATGTGTACTACTCATAAAAGCCTGCAGCATGAACAAAAATGATGGATAGAAATAGTGGCAGTGACAGGGTGGTACTTAGTCTGAAAGTGGCCAGGTGGCCCCCAACTTGACATTTGCTGGGGGCCCCCAAAATGGTAACACCGGCCCTGAATGTAGGCAGCTGTTTTTTTTAAAACATGGTTTTATATTTGATGTCAATATTTCTTGGGCTTCCAAAAATTTCATGTATCACCAATTAAATTACTAGTTGCGTTACTACTTTTTAAGTCAGCAAAAATGGAGACTCTGGCTTGTTGGAAGACTCTTCCACTAGTACAAATGAAAATGACTCATCTGAAGGTTTTCTTTCTTGAACTCTGGTAAGAAGGACACCAATTTTGATCTGAAGCACTAACATTTAAAATTCAGTACAAGCTACTAAAGCATCAGCAGTCAGATGCTAGTATTTCAGTAGCATTTATTGAATTTGTGAATTACTGGTATTTTACTGATATTTTAAACTGTTTACATTGTTTATTTTTTTAATATTGACCAAAATCACTTTAGATTAATTGAAGTACACCCATATATATGTAGGTATGTATATATATATATATATATATATATATATATCAGCTCTTCAGTTTATACTGCAGTTATTCAGTGTGTACTTAGTTTCACCAGAAAAACAGCTCCAACAAGATGAATAAATTAAAACTAAAACCACAGAATCATCCACTGGTAAGGCAAACAAAAAGGCAGCGATGTTAGTTCAATCATTTTATTTAGCGCTTTCATCCATACAGGACTTCATCACAATAAATCCTTATTGACACAATAAGAACACACAAACCAACAGTCAAACACTTCCAATTAATATGCCACTAACAATTAAAACTAAAAAATTAAAACTAATATCAATTGATTTAAAATACAAATATCATAAACAATATATTAAAAAAACTTTGCATAAAAAACATTTGATGCAAATGGTGTTGTTCAACCCAGGAAACTTGTCAGCCTGCGTTCCAAGCTGTCACACGGTTTCTTTCTTTAGTAGCTGCTTTTTAAAACACCCTCCTCTAAGGTCCACTGGCAAATGCTCCAAAACAGGAAATAAAACTTCTTAATGGAACTACAAGTTAAACAAGGCACTGTGAATATCCTTGACTTTGATAGCATATGGATGTTCCTTAATTCTTTTAGATAATTTTCTTGTAGTCATACCAATGTAAAAAGTGTCGCAGTGAGAACAGAGAACAATATAAGTCAATATAAGTCAAACTTATACAGTTGCAGTCATAATGTAAGTTAATTTTAATACTTCGTTTCATATGTATTAAATTAATAGTAGGACCTTCCAGAATATAATAACAGACTTTACAAAAGCCACATCTGAGCATACCATTGTTTTTATTGGAATGCACCAAAGACTTCATAGTACTATTATTTTCAAGATATTACTTAATCGACTTAGACTTCTTACACACAAATTTTGGGGAAGTGGCAACCACCCTAAATACTACAGGGTTTCCATGAGAAATCTTTCAATTGCGGCTGATAATGTCTCTACTGTTACTGTCATCAACCATCATTTGTAAAATAAAACTGCTACTGTATTTTGTATTTGTACTAACTTCAGCCTTTTAGACATACCTCCCACTAAACTAGGAGGAAAAATTCATCTCTCTTCTTAATTTCTTCATCCATTCGTTCTAATGACCCAAAGTCATAACCCCTGCTACTAAACATATCAACAATTTCATTAATAGCTTCTAAAAGATATTATAGTCAGTAGTAAGCCTAGAAAGCCGTATCATTTGCCCCCTAGGTATGTTCTTCATATAAGTCGTGTGGGCACTCAGATAGTGCAAATAATTAGAAAAACATGTTTTTCTTAAGATCTTACTAGAAAAGTATCATTTGTCAACATCCCAACTAATCACAACATTCCAAAAAGGGAACACTATTCCCCAGACAGCCAAGAACTGTTTTTACTACTGTTAGCATCTTTAATAAACTGATCAGTCTTATCAATAGATGAGTCAGTGATGAAAAATACTTAGTTTATTTTTATTTTGAATTTGTTAATTGGGGTAGAACACAGATCCCATTGGACCCCTTTCAGTCTTAGACTGGAGCTAAACACAATATATATGTAACACTGTATACGAAGTAAAAGACAACATGCAATATATATATATATATATATATATATATATATATATATATATATTATGTATTACATACAAAGTGAATATCGCAGTCGGCTTGAGGGTATAAAGACAATAGATGCATGACACTATGTATTGAGTGACTGACAAAACACAATATATACATTTATTATATACAGAGTGGATATCAGAGTTGGCATGGTGAAAGAATCCTAATGAAAAGTAGTGTCAGAGTATGTATGTAGATGGAAGTAGAGCAGGAAGGGGTTACGTTGTATGACCAGAGTGGGGGGATGGGGGGCATAAAGAGAGAGAGAGGGTAGTTGCATGTTCCTTGAGTCTTGTAATATGCTTTTAATTCTGATTGGAAAATAGGATAAGAGCCATGATCTTTAAGAAAAGAAGAGAGAATTTCCCACATTTTGAGACCAAGTACTAAGAAAGCTTGGTCTGTGCACTGAATCCTTGCTTAAGGGGTTTGGAGGAGAGGATCTGAGTGGTTAAGGTTTCTAAGGTTGTATATTGGTACATCTCTTAATAAGCTAGAGGCTAGTGGAAGGAAAGTTTCATTCTTGATAAGTTTAAAAATCTGAGAGGCAAGTAGAATGTAAGCACATTGTTTCATGGTAGCCAATTAGCTTTTACAATTGTTTATGAAAGTAATCTGTTTCATGGTGTCAGCCTTGCCAATTTTCAAAGCAACAGTGGTGTTCCTTCACTCTCCAAGTTCTCAAGCATTGTTTTTTTCTTACAGCAATTACGTTTGTGTCTGTTGTTTATATGTGCAATTTAAACACTCACTCACAAAACAGACTTTAATAAATCAGGTTGTGGGACAGGTTATTGACTTTTTGGGACTGTCACATTTTATAATGCCTCAACAGCTTGTTCCAGGGAAGCACTTTGTTTTCGCTGTTTAATTTATGACATAGATAATGTTATATATTGTTTCATTACAGGTCTTTAAGTACTAACACCTAAAAGCAAACCTGTTAAGTTAAACTCACTGAACTACATGCCTGCCAAAACTGTGGATGACATCTCTGATAAAGCATTTTTAGTGCTTCACGTATGACATGCTAAATCTGTTTAGTTATTAGTACTAGCTCCATGGTTTTACGACAATGGGAAAAAAGAGAAACTTTTAGGAAAAGTTCAAAAATGGATTACAAAAATGCAGTCTAACAGTAGAATCAATCCATATAAAATCATTGATGGAGGAGTGATTTGGTGGGGAAGTTGGGACCAGGGAGACAGCATTCCAGGATTTACTGAGCACCAAATGGTAAATATCTTATGTGTATTTCCATGTTAGATGTTTTATGCTATATAATAAATTAGGCATATTTTAACAGTAATAAGATTTATAGATTTTAGTATAGTTAGATAAATCATTTATTTTTTCTTCATATTGTTATCTAGATCTTTTGGCCAGCTGTACATCTTCTAAATGTGTGTGCTTTAAAGACCCCATCATTCTGACAGTGTTTTCTCCTTCCCTGGTTACTTGCTAAGCTTTTCCCAACATACTCATTACTTAGCATATTCAAACTCAGACATTTTCACATGTTCTAAACAATTTGTGTCACTAAGGGGTTATCATTTGTGGATGATAGCTCTGAAAATAATTTCCTTATATGTTGTCTGGGTACTCTTAAATAAGGGAAAGCATTTTCTTTATATAATTTCTACAGGATTGGCATAAGTTTGTTACAGCAGTACAAGCAGATTCTACAAACAGTGTATATAATAAAATAAATAAGGAGCTGCCAGGTAAGATACTCATTTATGTTAAAGTAACAAAACTTTGGAATAATATACCAATTAGTGTGAGTCTAAAAATTTATAAACATTTAAAAGAAATATAGATAATTGGGCCAGAGATGAAGTGTTTGTAGCACACTTGGAGGAATCAGGATTCCCTGATGGCTGTTGGCCTGAGCACTGTACTTGCATTATGAACTTTATTAAATATGTTCACCATTTGTAGAATAATTCTTATGAAAAAGAACCGCAAGGTGGAGGGGGCGGTACAAGCAGCATATGGATTTACTTGGCCAATGGGTTGCAGTTTTTTTTTTAACATGAGCTAAAAATTGTGTTCAATTCAATGTACTTTTTTGCAAGAAATTGAATAGTCTTAAGATCATTAGGACTGAGTAACAAGGTTATTAGGGGAATGTCAACCTTCCCATCATCCTGACCTAGATTGAAACATGACATCAAGTGAAGCTAATAAGAAGCAATTAGTATTCTTTATAGAATTCCATTTATGAATCTGTAGATACTGAAGTATCCTAAGGAGGCTGAATTCAGCATTTACTGAAGCAGTTTAAGGCACCAGAACCAGTCAGACTTGAATTTTGGTTCAATAGATTTGATCCCATCAGCTGATTCTGTAGAGATTGGACCTTGTTGGCTGTCAAAGAATTCATCCGTCTCAATAAAGCTGAAAGAGGCAAAGCCAGAGTGACTTTGTGTGCTACATAGTTCAGTCCGTTGTTGTTACAGGATGAACAATGATGTGATTAAGCCAAGGAAGCAGTGCAGGAAATCATAGCTTTGTGACTGATACAGTTCCCTGTTACATATCAGCACAATGTCGGCCATGATTAAGGAAAGGGAGTGAATAGTATTCAGGTGTGGCAGTGACGTTAACTATTTAAATTCTGCTACAAATAAATTATTACTTATATGCAAAGGGAAGTATTAAGCAAGTGCTAAATTCACTTTACAATATAAGTTACAAACCACTAAGGAAAAAAGCTAAGTTTATTCCATAAGAAAGATGATCAGTGTTCTTAAATGTTTAATTTAGTTTTATCCATCTCATATTGGTTGCTGGGTACAGCTCTGACCTATGTCGACCCATTTCAGGCTCAGATAAGTGATATGAATTTAAAAGAACATCGTGCAGTAAAGTTATGAAAAAAATATCTATCAATATGCAGCAAAGAACCAGATAAAGGACTTACAGTGATAATAGTGGATTATAGAGTTAAGTATTGTTTATAAAAGTATAAAACATCTAATAGTTGAAAAGAATCAATTGAGTAAGCTGGGGGGGGGGGAGACATTTACCTATGGATGCCGTTTACTACACACACACATACACACACCAAAAATAAAGGCAATCAGAAAAGGATCAACAGAACAGTGTCAGTAGCTTAACAAGTAGCACACTCACACTTTGTGCTGGAAGACCAGATGAATGTAAGTTCCCACTCTAGGTGATTTGATTGCTGACACCACAGTACAGTGTTAAGGAGAGTGCTGCTAGCCATAGTATGCCAGCCTTCAGAAGAGGTATTAAACCGAGGCCCCATCTGGTTGAGATAGTGGTAGCTTGGGTGGATGTAAAATATGCCATTTCACCTACTGAATGGAGCATGTTTTTTGTATTGCTATATACATTACATATTATTTACATATTTACATCTATTTACAAATCTCCACTCATTTTATAAACTTCAATTTAAGCATTCCACCCACTCTTTTATCAACAACCAAAACATTATATTCTGCAGAATCTCTGTCAAAGTCCATTTTCCATTGTACTTAATTTCATTTAGTCTCTCATTCAATATAGTCCATGAAACATAAAATATTACTCTGTCCATTTTCTTCACTTTTTTCCTGTTTTGTACACCATAATAACCACATTTTATGTCCATGTTTATTTGCTCAAATGTTAACAAACTTTTCCCCCTATTATGTTTGTATATTTCTTTCCATAAATTAACTCTTTCACATTTCAAAAACACATGCTCAGTAGTCTCAAACTTTCTACATTTATTACATATTCTATCTTGCTTTTTTGTTTGACATATTTGCCTTAATCAGCAATTTTCTAATACACAATCTTCATAAAAATCATTATATTCTTTAATCTTTTTATAGTTATTATATCTCATCATTTTGGCTTTTTTTCTTATCTAAATGCTTTCATAATATTCTAGTATCCTTACTCTCTATTTTTTTAACATATATTCTTTTTTATTTTCTATAACACAGTTTTGTTTTGGTACTCTTTCATTTCTTCATTCATGATGCTTTTACTGCTTTTTTAACTTCTATTCTTTCCCACAATTCTTTGTATTTATAATATAGCATCATCTCTCTCATGTTTTTTATTTTCCTTCATAATTCCTTTTAATAAAATTAAAGATGCAGCATGTACTATTGCATTTATTAAACACAAGCCTCCTTGCTCTTCTTTCATATATAGAATCCCTCTCTTGACTGAATTCAGTCTAGAGACCCATATAAAAGAAAATATAATCATTATTAGTTCATTTTCATATTTAATAGGGATCACATAGATGTTAGCAGCGAGTGAATTTAAAAGACATGCAGGTAGGTGCGTGCGTGTGTGTGGGTGTGCCTTCTTTGAAGGTTGGGTGTTGGACTGGCAATTCAACACCGTAAAAATTCCCTACCAATCATTAGTGGACTGGAGTTCTGCTGTGGCGACCCCTAACCAGGAAAAGCCAAAAGACGTAGATGTTAGCAACATGCACATTTTTTCTTATTACCATGGTGTTCAAGTATGCTTTTTTCTATATGAAAATCTATATGATTTCCAAAAAATAGTCATGTCCTTTACTTCTTTGAGAACATTATCCCATTGTTGTCATCTATATTCATTCCTTCCACATGTTATTCCTAGTATATCTGTATATTTTTCATTGAACTCAATACCTCCTATCATACCTTCAAAACCCAATCCTTTATATTTCTCTTTATTTATACTTAAACCATTTTTAAAAATGTATGCTTAATTTTTAATTTACTTCTTCCAGCTATACTTTATTTTTAACAATTAATACATCATCTGCATAATTGTACATTATTGGCAGTTATACTTACTTCATCATTTTGTATCCACCACTCCTTGACATTTTATTAATTTTCTTCACTGTCACATTCATAACTAATGAGAAAATTACACTACTAGCTGGGGATCCCTGCTTTATTCCACATGCTATGTTTATGTTTTTCCCAATCCAGCTATTTGCATTTAGTTTCACATAGTTCCTTTCATAAACAGATTTTATTACTTGTAATATTTTTTTGCTTACATTATATGCCTGCAAAACTCCCCATAATGATTTATATTGAATATTATCATAGGTTTTACTTATATCCCATATCATAACCCTTGCTTCTATTTTTTTATTTATGATATCATCAATTATTCCTTTTATTATCCATAAGAAGTCTTGACTTCCTTTTCTTCCAAATACATTTTGGTCATATATTCTATCCATGTTTGTAACCTTTTTATTATTATTCTCATAAAAAAAAAATATAGAATCCATGTTATTCAGTGTTATAGGTCTTCAATTGTTTATTTCCTCATTTCCTTTTTTTAAATATAAATTTTATAACTCCTTTACAAATCTCTTTCTCTTTAATTCCAGTTTCTAATCTAACCATTCATTCATAACTTCTATAAAAACTATTTTTGCCACTACTTCATTTCTCTATACATACCATATTCAATTCCATCCAGTTCTGTTGCAGAATTCTAATTACTATGTCTTATAATTTAGTTCAATTCTTTCATGGTTATTTTTGTTCTAAATACTCGTTATCTTCATTATTTAATTTTTCACTTTTATAAATTTGCTGTATATTTTCTTCTCTTTTAACAAATAATTCCAATATATATTTTTTAATTATTATGTATATTCCTTCTTATTGTCTTATTTGCTTACCTTCCTTATTTTTTGAATTATCTTATTATTGTTTCTTCTTTTATTATTTTACTCAGATATGATGCTACCTCTTCTTTCTTTCATTGTAAACAATATTTTTGTTTATATAGCAAGTTCTTAATTTTAATTTGATCCATTTATATATTTCTCTTTTTCATAAAAGGAATTTCTGTTTTCTAATAAGTCTCTGAATTTTCTTGACTTAATATCTTATATCTCTCTTTTTCTTTTCTTCCTTATATATTCTAAAAACACTTTTTTATACTTCTCTCTAACATTAAGCCACCTCATAAAACTCTCTCATATATGATTTTTCCATAATTCCATAAGTTCTTTTTTCTCCTCTAAATCTAATTTTTTTCATTAATTCTCTTTATTTATTTTCCTATTCTTATATATTCTTCATTTTTTCTGTATTTTAATCCATATAGCCACATGATCTGAAAATCCAGCATACTTAATTCCCTTGTTTAACTTTTTTAAAACTATCATATATTAAAAAAATAACCAATTTCTGTCATAATTCCATTCCTTTTGTAGGTCCAGTGGTTATTCTCCCATACACTTAACTTTCCACTTCTCATAATTTCTCTAACCATTTTAACATCACAATTGTTATTATTTTCTTGAATTACAATCACCCCACCAATATAATGTCCATATTTACAAAAACATATTCAAGAATATTTCTAACATACTTTCTCTCTATTTTTTGTTACATATGCATATAAAGCTATCATTTTTAACACACAGTTTTTCCATCTCAAGTCTATTTGTCCTAGTTCCACTATAGTTGCATCTAATATTTTAATGCTTTCTTGAAATAATATACATCTATGCTTGAGCATGTTTCTTTCCCCACAGGATCATAGGATCACAGAAAGTTACTACGCTATTGGCCATGAGGCTCTTATAAGCCCAGTCAAGAGTATAGCCCATGTTTAGACAAATCAGCACCCATTCCAAACCATAGCACCATTCCAAAGTTTTTCAGTTTGTGCTCCTTCTTTCTTTGTTAATAATCTGATATCTTCTAAAACA
Source organism: Protopterus annectens (assembly GCF_019279795.1). Lineage (NCBI taxonomy): Eukaryota > Metazoa > Chordata > Ceratodontiformes > Protopteridae > Protopterus > Protopterus annectens. The sequence goes on along the minus strand of NC_056743.1, from coordinate 102,843,266 downwards.
ATAATATGTGCATCTACTGCAGCACACCATTGTAATATACCTATTCTCTACTGCAGCACACCATTGTAATATACCTATTCTCTACTGCAGCACACCATTGTAATATACCTATTCTCTACTGAAGCACACCATTGTAATATACCTATTCTCTACTGCAGCACACCATTGTAATATACCTATTCTCTACTGCAGCACACCATTGTAATATACCTATTCTCTACTGCAGCACACCATTGTAATATACGTATTCTCTACTGCAGCACACCATTGTAATATACCTATTCTCTACTGCAGCACACCATGGTAATATACCTATTCTCTACTGCAGCACACCATGGTAATATACCTATTCTCTATTGCAGCACACCATTGTAATATACCTATTCTTTACTGCAGCACACCATTGTAATATACCTATTCTCTACTGCAACACACCATTGTAATATACCTATTCTCTACTGCAGCACACCATTGTAATATACCTATTCTCTACTGCAGCACACCATTGTAATATACCTATTCTCTACTGCAGCACACCATGGTAATATACCTATTCTCTACTACAGCACATCATTGTAATATACCTATTCTCTACTGTAGCACCCCGTTGTAATATACCTATTCTCCTCTTAGGGTTTTTCATACTGTTCACATTTAAAGCTAATATTTTCAGCTTTTAAGAACAGTTAGTATAATAAAATGTTTATCCCTTTCCTTCTTATTTTCTCTAAACATTATATTTTTGAATTTTATTTTCCTTTCTTTAACTATTTTCCAAACCACATTATTTTTATTTCTTACTGTACACTAGTCAGCTTCTTCTTCACTTGTCTCTTCTGTTTCTTTTTCCTTAATACTTTCTGTGATGCCTGTGCCCTGGCACAGCAATCAAGGAGTCTTAATCCTCACCACTAACACCAGAGAGGGCGTCTCATATAAGAGGAAAGGATAACAAATACAGTAAAGTACAATTTCCCTTAAGTGCACACACAGATCACAGTCAGTCTGGGGCTGGTTGCTCCCTTGCTCCCCAGGTCTTCAGTAAGACCCCCCACTGGCACAGTTATGCGGTCCAGATCTCAGCCTGGCTGGCAAGCTAACCTGCAGCACCCTCTTTGTCCAACCAGTGCTTTGTGTCCCTGCCCAAGTAGCTGACACACACACACACACACACACACACACACACACACACACACACACACACACACACACACACACACACTTTGAGATAAGTATTTATACAACTTCACAGACACTCCTGGGAAAGGCTGACACAGATTCTCTAGCTGTGCACCTTTACGCAGACCATACAGTAATAATTACTGTCACCACCAGCTAATATTTATCAGCTACCCAGAGGCCCTTAAAAGGGTGTCCAATTATTACTATGCAATATTATTATCCAATTGATAAGTGTGACTAATCAGTCAAGGCTTATTAGAGTGGCCATGTACAATAAACTCTATAAATATGCAATGTACTCTAGAGCTTAACTTATCGCTACATAAACCAGCCACAGGTAAAAGGTTTTTAAAATATTTAATAATAAATACTAAAAACACAAGACAATACTACTACACCACAGTGCTATTCAAGAGTTCAGAGATCACACAGAAACTTTGAACTGTACTACAGAATTATTTTGACATAACAGAAAAAATGCTTAGTCTAATCTTTATAGTCCTAGGTATTTTTACAAACATACTTCTAAGGTAACTTGCTTACATAGTGCAAGGCAGTGCTGAGTTAGATAGTCAAACAAAAATGCTTAATAATCTCTGGTTCTCACTGTTTAAATTGAAACTGCAGTTCTGATAAAATATTACATCATTTGTTTACACTTTCCTTATTCCCAGGCCACACAGAAACTGTATTTACATTCTTTTTACACTTAGAGCAATAAAGGACATTCCATATGTAAATTTTGGTCATTAACTTTAGAATTAAAACAACAGGCAGGATGCTTACTCCAGACTCATCGACTCCAATTTTTAACTTCAAAGGAACAGACATAAAGTAATTTTAATTTCAAAGGACCAATAAGAAATGCTTAACTTAGTTTTCCTTACAGCAGATGGCAATGTTGCCACATTGCTGAAACAACATTTCTTTACATTTAAGACACAAGCCTGTATTTTACATTTATATTTACAAATGACAGAATGATCTATCAAATTCTATTTGACTAGGCTGGCAGCCTTCATCCCCTTCTCTACCAGTCTTCACACTTTCTTTAACTTCATGTGCAACCATTTTATCAGTCACATCTTTTTGTACATTTTCTTGTATAGCATATTCTTCTATCTCTTTCACTTGTATAACTTAATTTTCATTTTCTTGTACATTGATTTCACATTCTTCCCATGGATGACCAATATTGCCACATTTTTTGCACTTTAAATCACATTTTTTGCATTATGCCCTGTTTTACCACATAGATAACATATTTTTATCATTCATTGTTTAAATGATCATTTTTTCCATAAAAATAAGTCTTTGTTTGACCCCTGTATTTCACGACCCCCTATTACCATGAACATTAATAATACTAGGTGCATGCATAACATTATCATTTTCCATTTTCTGTATTTCTCCACATTCCCATCCCCCAGTCCATAGTTCTCTTTCATTAGATATTTTTGTAGTGCCCATTACTTCTTTACATAGTTAATAAATGTTCTTTCAGTTCTTTTGCCTCAACTTCAGTTCTCAACTGGATCATTATTCTTTTTTTGTTTGTCTGTAAAATGCTTGCACCAAGTATTCTGACCATAGATAAATACTTTTCTTTTGTTCATATGTACCTAAAAAATTTCCATGTCCTACCCAGTCTCAAATATCAAGTCACAAAAAGTCTCTTTATTAATTAAAATAAATGCTCTTACCTCTTTTGCTTTGACACCTAGATGTGCTAAGACAGAGTCCTAAACCTTATACCTGTCCATACTTTCTTCTTTTTTTTACTGCTCACAGGTTCTGTATACTTTTTTGTTTCTTTTATTTCTCTTTCTTCTTTGTTCCTTCTCCAACAGTTTGTTCATAAGTTTTTGTCTCTGAAACGTTTTCTGGCACAGCCTCTTCTTCTCCTTTTCTTCTGTTTTTTTTCCATGATGTCACTCCATGAAATTGCTGCTCCATTTTCTGTCTTACTTTGTTTACCATTTCTTCTAAATAATCATCCTGCACCCACCACCCAGTTGGAGGGTTGTAATTATGCATTTTTCAAATGTAACTGTTTCTCCTTCAAACTATCTCCTCTGAAAGTTTTTTATCTGAGTCCATTTCTGTTTCAGCTACAATCTCCTTTTCCTTCACAATCTCCTTTTTCTCCAATGTCACTGTTTTTTTTTCTGCACCCATGTCAGCAGAAATAAAATTGGGAGTGATTCTACCATTTTGACTACATTTTCAGTAACTTTCCTTCCAGTTTCAGCACAAGCTGAATCAGCCATGTTTTTCTGTCTGTTTCTCCAGGCCAACTCCATGCCTGGAACAGGAAATCCATTATGTCATACACAAATCTTTCCCCCTACTACCAAGCGTAGAAGAAGTTCCCTAATCCTTGGCCAAATTTCCTGTAAGAAGTATAAATACCACCTTGGATTTCCCCTGAAAACAGGCCACCAGCCTAATGGAACTAACCTGGTCAACAAAGGACTGATAAATAAAAAAATTGATAAATGAATAAATAAATAAATAAAGATAGGTCATGTGCTAAATATTAGGTGACTTATTCTGTGGTGTAAATGGTTAAGTGACTGCATTATGGGGAAGCGGCTACATTGGACTGGTGTGATTTAAACGCATTGCAGAAATCAAAGAGAGAGTCTAAGGTAATGTTTTCCAAAGTCTGGGCCCTAGAACTGAAAATTTGTGTTCACTGCAGTGACACTTGTGAGGAGTATGAACACTCAGATTATTATCGATTAATAGGAAACAACCAGGGGTTGCAGCTAAGTTGCGAAAAAGTTTACTTCACAAAAATGGGAAAGATTTAAGAAATTTTAAAGGGGGATCCTAGCAGTAAGTCAGATATCTGTTCGACCAGCAACACAGACTACTTATGTTTTTTCTTGGAAGGACTCAGTCTTCTAATTTTATTTTCTTTGGTTTGAAGAGATGGAAAATTATTTTTGTAGGCATAGGATATTACTGGAAGGTCATATTCATGTAGGAGCAAATTTTTTCCTTTACAAGAATTTGATCTTAACTCCTCATGATATGAAATCTGAAATCTTCCATGTCTAAAACAGAAAGTGGTGGATTTTAGTTTTAGTTATTTGTATATGGTGGACAAAGTCTAGACTTTGACATGAGCTAGGTATCTGCCGTAAGGAGTAATTTCTAGCAAATAGTTATAGCGAACATTTATTTACTAGTTAGCGAGGACTGTATCCAGCTTTTATTTAGTACTAAAAATCACCAATTGATTTTAAAATTATTTTAAAAGAAGTTCCATATCAATAAATCAGGATGCAACCAAGTGAAGGTCTTTTTTTCAAATTGTTTCCTGATGTTACAGTCAGTTGGATCAGATGTATAGATGACTATATCATCTGCGGGTCTGTGTTAAATGTTCGAACATCCAAAATGTTGAACATTACATGGTTGAGACCAAACATTCGACATTTGGATGTTCGAACATAAAAAAGAAAAAAAAAAAGAAAACACAGAAAAAAAACACTTTAACAGTGTAAGAAGGGGGGCAAGTCCCCCCGCACCCCCCAGACCCCCCTACTTACATATACTAACTCTGAGACCGCACTTTAGTGCAGGAAAGAGAAATTATCCCTATCTGCACCATTTTGTGCCATTGAAAGTCTATCTTCGAGTACTCAAAATTCCGAACGTTTGGTCTCGACTATGTAATGTTTGAAAGTTTTGACCGTTCAAAGATTTGACAGGTACCCTCATCTGCACATGAAGTCGGGGGAGGAGAGTGTAGGTCAGGAAAAAGAGGTTTTAGAAGTAGTGGATCTGATGCAGTCCTAAAGTGTTTTCTCAGAGCTAGCTGTTGGCATACATTTGGTTGTATTCCAGTTGCTATCAGGACAATCTGGGGAAGAGGCTGGTCTACTGGATCAAAAACTTTGAATGGGTGTATAAGGACAAAATCAATGAGTTTGTCTTTGTCCATACAGAGGAGACAGTTTTGCTTCAATTGGTCCAGAAGCTGTGTTAGTACACTAAGAAGTAGGGGAATCTTCATGGTTTAATCAGAAAGCTGGGAGTAGACTATTTTCACAAGGATATTGTCCAGTACTGGTAGTATGGTGTTGGGTTAAAAGTCCACTGAAGCTTTGAAGTAGAAGAATATTATGCATATAAGAATATGGAAACACATTGGGTTCAAACTGATAATGCCTTTAATTATTTAAAGATAAAACACTTAGTTGGGTGTAACTTTGTTGTGAAAAACTTGAATGATTTATATTTATTAGGTATGACATCACTGGGTAATTGTTTTGCTTTTATACTGCCTTACATGATAATGTTTGTGAAGGTGATTAGTTCAGTGGTAGGTGCTTGAGAAATGGATTCTTGATATGTCCATTCTGAATGTGCATCAGCCATTACTTCTGGTGGCTGGAAATTCTTCAGTGGAAATCCCCTTTGAAATTATGCTGCTTAAGCATCATATTGCTCAGGGCAAATAGGCAGCCTGCTTATTCTCACTGACCCTTGTTTTAATTCTGACCATCATAAGTGTATTCCTTAGAAAGCCAAGAATAGAAAAGAAATATGGGTTACATATTCTAAGACTGAGTTTCTAGTACCTTGAAATATACCCTTCTTTAGAACTACACTGACCTTGGATTTAATAAATGCAGTTATCAGGTGTGTGTGAGATGCATTCACCACATTGCTGTGGGCTTTCAGAATTATATCTTGTGTTTTTAATAGGGAGCTGATTATTATAAATTATTAATAAAGGCTAGATTTTGCTACACAGCTGAACTTTTAATGAAACTCATTAAAGAAGAGTTTCCTGGTAATATTTAGGCTCATAGATTGCCATATTTTGCAAGGCTGGTGATGTAATGCTTCTCATCTAAAAGCCATATGGTCATTACAGACCTGTAGCTAGAGCAGTAGGGAATGGTGAACTGGATGGCTACCTTGCAAGCTTGGCAGGTGTGAAAGTGCAATGTGATGCTTTAAGAAACCATTACAACATTTTAAAGCTAGTACTGCATTTGCAGTCATTGCTAAAGCACTGAAATTCTCATTGTGTAATGATTTTACTGTAGCACGGTGCTTATCTGTGTGCTTGTTACAGTTTAATAGTAGAAGAGCTTTTGTTTTCATTTTGCTGGGGGAGGGGGCAGTTTGGGGAACTGTGCAGACCATCAGATGAATGAGCTATGGTTCTGAATAATTTTATGTTACCAGTATATTTGTATTTTAACACTTTCTTTAAAAAGAGAGTCCAACAAGCCATATGCTGGAAACATGGATAGAAATACAAAGGCAGAAGACATACACAATCACACACAGATAATCTCAGCATGCAGCACTTAGATTTGAAAGTACTAACAGAGGTAATTACAAATGAATGCCTTACAATCTTCATGAGGACTTGATGGGGCTCTCTAAGAGTATAGATTATGAAATTTTCCCCGAATACCTTGCATCAATCATTATAACTAAGATCTGAGTTGGCATGATATACCCTGTAGCTTAGGTCTAGTAATCAAAACAACAGTAATCTACGACTTAGTGGAAGGAGTACTTTCCATTGTGCCATTTTACAGGTCTTTGGCACAAACCTGTCATCTCTGCTGCTTAAATTATATATTCAAATTCTCCAGGGGTTACCTCAAACACAGGCATTCCAGAATATTTCAGCTTAAGTCAGCACTGAACGACAACAACAAAACATGTGAAAGGAGTTGAAACACTGTTTATAAAAGGAAAGGATCAAATAATATCCCTGTAATCAATGTCAACAGCTTGACATTCCCGGCATTAATCTCCTGCTTTGTGTAATGAATTTTTTGACATTCTGGAGGAAAACCACTCACCACCACTTCAGGACAGATTTTGAAAGTATACAATAATCATACTTAACTCAACAGCTAGATCAGCGAGCATTTTATTTAATTTCACTCACATTCTTTCCTCAACACACATGCTCCATTTTTGTCTGTAAGAGAGACAAAAAGTAGCAGCAATGGAATAATAAACTGTTACTCTTTTTTATCCTCCTGCTTTGAGCCATTTACGTTACTAAAACCTTTTAAAGTATGGCTAAAGATTAAGGCCAACAAAAAGCTCCTTAATCTTTCATATAGTATAACCCTTATAGTGTAACTAGACTTAATTCCAAGAAAATTATTTACATTTTTTCTAAACCAAAAAAAAAAAAACTAAAGTTGTAGCCTACGCCTGTACCGTACAGCATCAAAAGTGTACAGCTCAGAAGAAATCTTCCACAGTGAATAAACCTTTGTCTGTAGCCTGAGTGGATTTAGGAAGCAACCATCAATATTTATACTTTCATTTGACTATTGTTCTAATTTTTTAACTGGACAAGAGCAAACATTTATGAGCAGAAAAGTGATCCACGTGTTGCAGTTCAGTACAGTTGTCTGAAGAGTCAACTGAAAGTCACTTACAATTGGTTAATCATGAGCCATGGAGTGTAGTTGGCAAAAAAAAAAGTGTTTCTCCATTAAGCTACATAAAAGATGTCTTCATAAACTGCCTGACTGGGAACTTCAGACATGCCCATTGATATATACTGAGATGAAATGCGTTTCTTCCCATATGAACTTCATGATTAAAGATGATTATTTAGCTACACAAGGAGATGAACAAAAAACTGAAAGATGAGACATAAGCCAGAAAATATGCAGATAGAATATATCATAACTAATATTATTGCAGATGGAAGTAGAATATATATATATATTATTTTCTTTCTAGCAGGATTGCATTAGACTGTATTTGCTTGATGCAGAAAGACACAATAAGGCTCCATATTATTTTCTTTAAGCGCATTAACATTCTATTTATCCTTCATCATTATCTTCCTCCTCACTATTTTGCACTACTTTGGCATCTGTCCAATACCCTCTTGAAAGCTTTCACATGTTTTCTGTCCATGATCCTTGGATTATCCAGTCCATGAACCCGCATCCCTGTCAAGGAAAAAAAATCCACAGATCTCAGGATTAAATGGTCCTTGCAACCTGATGTTGTACTCCAGCCTCGTATCTCTGTCATTCCTGTTGACGATGTCTTCTTAACATCAACACCTGCTTGTATTAACTTGTATTATATCCCTTTGTCTGTTCTGGTTTCCAATGAAAACCACTGCAACTCCTATTGACTTTGGTCATATTGTTTTCCTATCATACCATTCTCCTTTTAGTAGACTCCCCTCCCCAAAAATCTGATGTCACTTTCTTTGTATGACGTCCATAACATCACATTGCACTCAAGGTGTGGCCTGACAAAGGTCCTGTAGGTTGGAAGCATTACCTATTTGCTTCCCAAATCCATCCCACTCAGGATATAGCATACTATTGGTTGCTACCTATGCCGTAATGCAGGAGTGTATCATACCTATCAACAGGATGTGTAATTTTCTCCAATTATTTATTTATTTATTTTTAGAACCTGCATACGTCTGTTCCTCCTAATTTTTCAATGGGCTCTGTAAATTAACATGTATGCAGCCCACTGTCCTGGGTTGTCATTAGTAAACTTTTGGTTTCAATTCACCTCTCCCTTACTATTCCTTTGTCAGATCTTTGTGAACATATGCTCGTTCTAGTAGTTTTTTATACCTGCTACTATATTTGTGGACTTTCCGGTTTTCTTTCCTTCTCCTCTCATCCATTCCTTCATATGCTGTGTTTGTGATACCCTCACTATGTAATCAGATTTATGCGTACTGTTTGTGGGTAGAGAGTTTATCTAGTCAATGTAAAGCAGTGGAAATCAGTGGCTAATCAACTCGACATGTTCTCATATATCACATCCTTCATAGTTAAAAAGAAAGAAAATCCCAGACTCAAAATGGCACGTCCCCTCCTCCTGCCTTGGCAGAAGTACAGTCTGATCACTTTTTCATACCATAGTTATTTCCTTTTCGGGTAACCCTCACCAGTTTATCATTTTTGCAGTTGTTTCTCCTTAATACTGACAAATGTACTAGACACCCAGTTGTTATGGTGTGTGAGGGCTATCTGTTGGTATGGTGAAATGCATAAGTAAAATGATTGTATCTGTGCAAATATATCCAAAATAAAACCCATAGAGTTGAACTGCAGGGCACAACTGGACAGAGGACAAGCGAGTGACTAGTCTTGCTGCCCAGAAGGGAAGATTGCTAAGATATAACAAATGTAACTGCTTTTTATCCTTCCATATGATCTCCAGCTCCAGCTCCACCTCATGTTAGTCAGTTTAGAGATGCACCTAAGCTAGTGAAGTTATTAGTATGTCTGTAAAGCATGGTTTGGAATATATATGTTTTATCTCCCCCATTCTCATGTGCTCGATCTATTAGCTCTACTGCCAGTGTCCAACTAACCTAGTCATTCCTCCGTGGATGGACAGGAAGGTACAGCAGTCACCATTTTGGGACACTGTACTCCAGATCTGACACAGAGCAGCGTAAGTATCTTACAGTTCAATTTTTCCCTGTCCAGGGGCTCTCCCCACAATGTTCAAACCAGAATGGGAACCAAGCCAGCCTGCTCCCAGGGTGAGAGCCCTCTTAACTTGTACAGGCTTGCTATCTCTATCCTTCATGTTAAGAGATCAAAGTCAGATAGTACGGTGTGGGACTTTAGTCAGTCAGGTGAGGGGGCAAGCTCTTAACCTAACCTAGCCTCACCTCCCCCCTCTAAGCTGCAGTTAGCAAACTCATTAGTTTTACAAGCTCCTATTTACGTTTCCTGCTTGATTCAGTGCTTTACCGATGTGGGGTTGCTTGACCATTTTGACTGGTAATCTACCACCCACCTGTAGGTTCCACCACCTTGTTGGACCTTCACCAATTACCTACACTCAGAATGGGCAAGCTGGGACTAATCCCTCTAGCTGTGCCCCTGGTCCTGCCTGGCACCTGCAACACCCATGTCACTAACTGAAAATTAATGGGTTGTGAACTGAGCTTCATCTGTCTATGTCAAGATACCAGGTTTGGTTTATGAAAAATACTTTGAAATCTATAATTATGTAGCGTATTTTCCAATTAAAGTCATTAAACACTATAGGCTGAATATATTGCTATTTCTATGTAAGTAATCAGTGTATATCTACTTTTTTTTTCTTTTTCTTTCTTTCTTGGTCTGTTTCTTACAATGTGATTTTATGAAGTTTGTTTCAGATTTGCTGGCCCTGAATATCATAACTTGTTACTTTTGCAGTCTGCCTGGTTTTGAAATATATTTATTTTAGATTTACAGGTGTTGGTAGTAGCAAGTTTTATTTGTTTGTATTTCCTGTCTGATTATTTTAATCTTATTTAATGTTTGTTTAACTTTTGAAATAACCTAGTCTGTTATATGTCACAGTACAAATATGTATATTTATTCTTCATATTTACTTTTTAGGTTTTAATTTTATTGCAAGTGTTACTGAAGGCTTTTGTAGATTTCCTTTCTGGCATTTGTTCCAGTAGCCAGGCCATGGGTGTACAGCCCTCTCTGTGCAGAAATACTTCCATATGGTCTTTAGTCTGTGCCTCCTTCTCTCCTCCACCCTTCTTGTTCAGAAGGACCTCTTCACCACATTTCCCAGTCATTATCTTATGCACTAATATCACACCTTTGGTCACAAGTGAGAAGAGTTTTTGGTCCTCTGGTTTTGGACATATCCCTTCCTCTTTGCCCCCATGGATGTTTCTGTTGACTTCCATTAGAATTATTTCCAGCAACCTAATGTTCTTTTCCTTATATGGGTTTCACAGCTTCATATAGTCTTACTAGTGTCCTACACAGTGGAAGCAATACCTTTTCGCTTCAGAAATCTATCCCTTGAGGATACACTCACGTAATCTGTTGCTGTGTCTTCTATTCCTGGTGGTCCATTTGTGGTGTGATTAGTACCACAGATCCTTTTCCCACTCTGCTGTCATGAGTTCTTCCTGCATGCTGATACTTGCTACTAGGATTACAAAATCCCAAAAAAATTATTTGGAGTGGAACTGAATATTCTTCAAAATGAAACTAAGTAATACAAAAATGAACAGAAGTAACAGGAAGTATAAATCAAATGTTGAGTGTTTTCCTTCTGCTTCTGAGAATATCAGAATAATTTAAATTCATACCCACGCATTTTAAAAACTTTCACTTATTAACAAATTAAAAAAAATAATAATAATAATAAAAATTGTGATAGGCTATGTTTTTAGCATATTGTTTCCCATTTTCAAAATGAGGCAATGAATAGGTAGTCTCATTAAGACCAAGTGGACATCAGCATTTAACAAATTCTGCCAGTGTAGTACCTTGTTTAACAGCAGTTTTGAATGCCACCACTATATAATTTGTTCAGATTTTCTAACATAAAGAATAGACTTCTTTAAAAATCTGTATAGATGACAGAATGATAGTACACCACATTAGGATTATCCCTTTTCTTCATACGGCTTAAATGATCTTACATCCTCCTACTCAGTCTCTATTCAGTTGTCCCTACATACAATGCCAGACACAGGGAACACAGAGCAATATATACCATGTTCCAGGTGTTACAATTCAATTTTCAGTGACAGAGCATTACCTGAGGAAGATCATGTACCATCACATTTGAACCATCAGAGATGACATGGCAGTAACGGCATGCAACACATTTAGCCATAAAACTACCATTGGTGGATCTGAGAGAGCAATTTTCAAAAATGCCCCTAAGGCTTTTACATATATATATATATATATATATATATATATATATACTGGGAAAGATTTCAATTTAAGTCAATAAAAAAGCAAATATTCTGTCTTTGATTCCCTTGCAAATATAATGGCATGTAAAGGGGGATCATGTGCAATTTTATCAATTTCAGAGTTTCAAAAATGATGGAAATTTGTGGTTTCTACACATAAGAAATTGAAAATATGTAAAAAACTGATATCTTGAATCAATCACTTAGACAAATCAAGGACTTGGTATACTTGATGAATCTGATTCAGAGAGACCAGGTGGTAGAAAGCGTCATTCAAAATAGTGTTAAGCATTCTATCCACATCCACATGGCTCAAGGTGTCCATCAAAACAACACCATCCCTTTTGTTGGGTTTCATCCCTCTTATGCCTCAGTTAGATGACAATTCCTTAAGAATTTCAATTTAGAATTGCTGAAGTTGTGAAATCTATTCTTGAGAGGTTCCCTGGCTAGCCTTCTAATACCAAGGATGCAATGTTTTTCAAACAAAGTGCTGATATAAAGAGGGATTTTACTGGCAACTATTTGGAGTTTTTTCTTTTTTCACCCTTTTGATAAATCAGTGAGTTTGGTAAGAAATTTATAAAAGTTAAAAGTTTGCAGTTGGATGACATGTATTTTAGTTGTGTTTGCAGGAAGGACTTATGCCACATGCCTTTGATTTAATAAATTTCCAGCTGCATTGTTCAGAAGTTTAACCTTCAGAAGAAATTGTCTGCTCTATTTCAGTGCTCCAGTGTGAAGTATCATGATATAGAGGAGGAGGAGAACAAAATTATCAAAGGACATTCAGCAAGATTAATTTAATTTAATGCTTTCATCCATAACAATCTGGACTTTTTCAGAATAATGAATAACACAAACACCTTCCTTTATATGTACATATTTAAGAAATCATGAGTGATAATTCATTTAAATCAACAATTATATATACTGTAAATAAATGCTATCTTAAAAAATCTATTGCATGTGTCAATAAAATTAAGAATAGAATAACAATGCTATTTGTCATACAGTGCAAATAGTTATAATAGTTATAACTTTTGATTTAAAAAAATTGATATTAATGGAAACATTTAAACCTGAAAATGTGTTAGTTTGTACTTTTAATTGCTGCAAGGTTTCTGCATCTTTACTGGATTTTTAAAGCCATTACACCTTACATTGTAGTGAATTCTAAAACACACACACACATGCACGCACACACACGCACACACACACACACACACACACACACACACACACACACACACACACACACACAAAATCTTCCTATGCTCACAAAAGTTCTTTTGATGTTTATATAAAGGATTATTCTCATTGTTATTTTTAAGTCATAGATATTTCATAATTCATTTCTTTAAAGTCTAGTAGTCATTCTGGCATTAAATAGTGCACCGGAAACAGAAGTAGCAATATAAGTAATACCATTAGAATCACACGTAAAATGCACTTTGGCATGAAAAGTAGTTTGTTTATAAGACAGAAAAACAAATTTACCTTCTAAAATAAAATAACTTGCCTCACACAAACTGTAGGCATATCTGCCATTCTCCTTGTTGGTTAATTTATAGCTAGAAAAACATCCTTATTGTGTAGTATATTTTTAATTGCTTTGGATTTCGTGAACATTTTTAGTCGTTTTCTCCCACATATTTAAAAAACTCCATATTACCACATATAACCATCCAGTTTTAAACAACATGTTATGTATACCCATGGCATCAACAGTCAGGCCCAGAGAATAATGAGCCTGGACATGCTCATGTATGTTTTATTGTTTTAGACCCACTTCTTAATGAAATGGAGGGATACGATATAATATCATAAGCAATTACAGCTAATTTGTTTCTGCAATATTCTCTTTCTAAAAATAACTTTTAACGGTGTCAATCTCAACTAGAAAATCTGTGGCAAGCTTTGAAGCTCTAATTAATTGTCTTTTTTGTATGTTATTCTTAATAACAGGATAACTGGAATAATGTAAATATTAATTAACAGCAGTGCTTTTCCAAAAGATCTTACTAGAAAAACAACCAGATTAGACATATATATATATATATATATATATATATATAGATATAGATATAGATATAGATATATATATATATATATATATATAAATTCATTTCTAAGCCAACATCACCTAAAATCAAGCTCAGTAAGGCTGTGGTAGAAAGTATGTTGATATACTTATAAAAGTTAATCAACTATTAATTGCTGACTACTCTAATTAACACATTTATCAAAAGTGATCTTTTGTTTAAGACACAAAATCACCAAGTGAATTCCCCGGGGTTCTGTGCTGGGATCTCTCCTGTTTGTCATTTACTTCTCTGAAGTAAAAGCCAATACCAAAGGGGTCTTGGTGACTAAGTTTGCAGATGACTACCAAAGGAGTCTCGGTGACTAAGTTTGCAGATGACTACCAAAGGGGTCTCGGTGACTAAGTTTGCAGGTGACTACCAAAGGGCTCTTGATGACTAAGTTTGCAGGTGACTAAGTTTGAAGTTGACTACCAAAGGGCTGTCTGTGACTAAGTTTGCAGATGACTACCAAAGGGCTGTCATTGGATACGTTTGCAGATGACTACCAAAGAGCTCTCGCTGGCAAAGTTTGCAGATGACTACCAAAGAGCTCTCGCTGGCAAAGTTTGCAGATGACTACCAAAGGGCTCTCGCTGGCAAAGTTTGCAGATGACTACCGAAGGGCTCTCGCTGGCAAAGTTTGCAGATGACTACCAAAGGGCTCTCGCTGGCAAAGTTTGCAGATGACTACCAAAGGGCTCTCACTGGCAAAGTTTGCAGATGACTACCAAAGGGCTCTCACTGGCAAAGTTTGCAGATGACTACCAAAGGGCTCTCGCTGACTAAGTTTGCAGATGACTACCAAAGGGCTCTCGCTGAGTAAGTTTGCAGATGACTACCAAAGGGGTCCCGCTGACTAAGTTTGCAGATAACTACCAAAGGGGTCCCGCTGACTAAGTTTGCAGATGACTACCAAAGGGGTCCCACTGGCTAAGTTTGCAGATGACTACCAAAGGGGTCCCACCAGCTAAGTTTGCAGATGACTACCAAAGGGGTCCCACCGGCTACGTTTGCAGATGACTACCAAAGGGGTCCCACCGGCTACATTTGCAGATGACTACCAAAGGTGTCCCGCTGACTAAGTTTGCAGATGACCACCAAAGGGGTCCCACTGACTAAGTTTGCAGATGACTACCAAAGGGGTCCCACTGACTAAGTTTGCAGATGACTACCAAAGGGGTCCTGCTAAATTTGCAGATGACTACCAAAGGGGTCTCAGTGACTAAGTTTGCAGATGACTACCAAAGGGGTCTTGCTGACTAAGTTTGCAGATGACTGCAAAGGGGGTCTTCCTGACTAAGTTTGCAGGTGGCTGCAAGTGAGGAGCAGCTATTGAAAACCTTTTGTCCCAAATAAATAACTGGTGACAAAATCATGGACTGAAACTAAATGCCAAAAATGCATTATTTTATCCTTTGGGAAGTCATCTACCCCAGAGAACTACCACATTGATAATATGCCTCTATGATCTAACCAAGTTATTTGGGGAGTGACGTAACTTTTGACCACATGTGGCCATTGTAATAAGAAAAACATGTCCTACTCAAATCCCTTTCAGTATACTCAGTATCCTACAGACTGCTAAGAGATGACCTGTGTCTTCATACAGACTGCTAAGAGATGACCTGTGTCTTCATACAGACTGCTAAGAGATGACCTGTGTCTTCATACAGACTGCTAAGAGACGACCTGTGTCTTCATACAGACTGCTAAGAGACGACCTGTATCTTCATACAGACTGCTAAGAGACGACCTGTGTCTTCATACAGACTGCTAAGAGACGACCTGTGTCTTCATACAGACTGCTAAGAGACGACCTGTGTCTTCATACAGACTGCTAAGAGACGACCTGTGTCCTCATACAGACTGCTAAGAGATGACCTGTATCTGGCATACAAGGTGTCACAAAAGGAAATATTGCCAGACCAGCTATCTGAAATTTCGTAAATAATTCTATGCCATTTGTGAATATTGATATGATTTATACAGAACTGTATGTTATGTACCGAGTTAAATGTAACCACAGCATGCCCTGCTGGCTTAGAATAGAGAATTATATATGCATGTAAACTGTGTTTTCCAAAGGATGAGAAGAGGGAAGGGACTAGATAAGATAAGATTCCTGTATTGTCATTGTACAATGACATTTTTAGCAATCCTCCTAAGGTGTATTCACATGTAATGAACATGAATAAATAAGAGAATATAACACAATGCAGTATAATGCAATGCAGTAAACCACTAAATTATTGCACATGGGTGCAATGCAGAAAAAAGGAATAAAGTAGGCTGCACAACAATGCAAACATGCACCTTACGGTGTAAAGGGCTGTTATCTGTACTCATTCAATGCGAGTATTTAGCATTATTCAGTAGATGTAGGGCTCTGGGATAGAAACTGTTCTTAAGTCTGTCCGAGATGGAATGGACCTGAACCATCTGCCAGAAGGCAGCAGCTAAAACAGGTGATGTCCAAGATGAGAAGGGTCTTTCAAGATGTTGGTTATCCTGCTGAGATAGTGAGAGCTAAAGAGTTCCTCCAAAGAGGGCAGTGAGCAGCCAATGATTTTCGGGGCAGAGTTAATGATGCCTTGAAAGGCTTTCCTGTCTGCCGCCAAGCTGTTGGCGTACAAAGTGAAAATGCAATATGTCAGCACACTTTCAATTAAGCAGTGGAAAAAGACACCAGCAGCCTGTCCTGCAGGTTGTTTTTCCTGAGGATCCTCAGGAAATGGAGTCTCTGCTGTGCCTTCTTGACTGCCTCTGTGGTGTTTATGAATCAGGAGAGATGATCTGCCACATATACACCTACAAACTAGATCTGCATTGTGCCTTGGGAAATCTATTATGAGCTATTTTGTTTTGGCAGAATTCAGGGCAAGGTTATTCTCAGTACACCATGCAGCCAGACTTTGAACTTCATCTCTGTATGCTGTCTCGTCTCCTCCTGAAATAAGTCCAGCCACTGTGGTGTCGTCCACAGACGTCATGATGGTATTAGTAGAATGAGAGTGAACACAGAGTATACAGAAGGGGGCTTAGCACACAGCCTTGTGGGACATCAGTGTTTAGCCTGAGAGTGGAGGATTGGTACGGGCCTAGTCTAACCATCTGAGGATGGTTAGTCAAAAAGTCTTTAATCCAATGGCAGATAGGTTCTGAAAGTCCTAGAGCAGTGAGTTTAGTGACCAGTCTGTCTTGGATAACTGTATTAAAAGCTGAACTAAAGTCTACAAAGAGCATCCTCACATAGTTCCCCTGTGCTCAAGATGACAAAGTGCAGTGTGTAAGGCAGTGGAGATAGCATTTTCTGTAGACCTATTTACTCTGTAAGCATTCTGGTGTGTGTCCAAGGTAACTGAGAGACTGTCCTTGATGTGTCATAGAACTAGTTGTTCAAAACACTTTGTGATGACTGTAGGTAGTGCCAATGGACTGTAGTTATTGAGACTACTGATGACAGGTTTCTTTGGTAGTGGAATGATCATATTGTCTTCAACTTGTCTGTGTCTAAGTCTACTATTCCATTTTGTCTGAAGATATTTGTGAAGACCCCACAGAGCTGGTCCATGGATTCTTTCAGCACCCATCCCGTCAGTACATCAGGGCCAGCAGCCTTTCTGGGGTAACCTCTTTGAGCACATTAATAAAAATCCAAAAAACAACTCACGGACTTATTAGGAACAAAAGAAGTACAGACGGTGGTAATCCTAAATCACACCACTGTTTTATTCATGTAGAATTTGGTTAAAATAACTTCCAGATACATAGAATGCCTTAAGACAAAAGCGCTTATCAATTTTAAGACTTCTTCACATTACAAGAATCCATTCATTCAGACATTTTATACAAAAAGAAGACACTTGTTTGATTTAAGTTTAATTTTTTTGTGATTTAAAATGAAGTGTTGAATTTTATTTATTTTGTATTTATTTATTTAGTCAGTTAATTTAATTAATTTATTTATTTTACTTATTTATTTAACATAGCAACAATGCTTTTTTAGTATGAATAGGCAGCTGCTTGTTTTTTCCTGCTAGGTCACTTTAAACATTTTGGCACGAAACGGTCATATGGCTTCGTATAGAATGGCTGAATGAATGGATTCTTGTTATCTGAAGAAGTCTTAGAATGCCTTAAGACGAAAGCACTTATCAGTTTTATGTATTTAATTGTTTTTTAACAGAGTTCTACATTAACACAACAGTAGTGCGATTTAGGATTACCAGTGTCCGTGCTTCTTTTGTTTTCTTTGAGCACATGTCTTACATCATGCCCTTGTACTGCTAAGGTGTGGTTGTAGGAGGCTTGTATAGATGACATGATACTACTGTGGCCAATATGCTGGTACCTAGGCAGGACTGACTCTGCTGTGTCCACCTCAAAATGGGTGAAGAAATAAGTTCCTCTGCCATCGAGGCATCTTCATAGAGCCATTGTCAACACAGGTTTTTATGTAGAAGAGTACCATTGATGCGTACTCTTCCAGATCCTGATCCTCAAAAATGTCCCAGTTAGTTCTTTCAAAGCAATCCTGTAGCTGTGAGAGTGCACCTTCCGGCCATATTTTAACAATATTTGTAGTAATCTGGTGTTTTCTCCTAACAGGAGTGTATGCTGAAGTCAAGACTATGGACAAATGGTCTGAATGGCCCAGATGAGGCAGCTGTTTTGCCTTGTAGCCATCCTTGATATTTGAGTAGGCCTTGTCCAGTGTATTTTCCTCCCTGGTTGCACATTTGATGTGTTGATGAAATTTGGGGGGAACTGAATATAAGCCCATCTGATAGAAATCACCAGCTATGATATGAACAGCTTCAGGATGGATGTTTTGTTGCAAGTTAATGATGTCAAACAGGTGACCTAGGGCTGTGCAAACATTAGCATCTGGTGGAATATGAACTGCAGTAGCTATGACTGAAGTGAACTCCTGAGGTAAATAAAATGGCCTGCATTTGATTGTCATATACTCCAGATCAGGAAAGCAGTAACTATCTGCAATCTTTGCGTTAGTACACTAGCTGTTATTCACATAGATGCAAAGTTCCCCATCTCTGCTCTTACCTGAGTCTTTATTCCTGTCCCACCAAAAAGCTATATGGACTGCCAGCTCAGTGGCTGCATCTGATATACAAGAGTGCAGCCAAGTCTCTGTAAATAATAAAATGGAGCAGTCTCTTACAAGTTTATTCTCAGAAATCTTTAGCTGAAGTTCATCTTTTTTTGTGATAGATCTGGCATCATTAGCAAGAAATATGCTGGGAAGAGATGGTTTGTGAAAATGTTATTTAGCCTAGCATGTAGGCCCGACCTATAGCCACACTTTTGCTTCCTCTGTCTTCTCCGGCTTCATCTCTTGCCTGGGCTGACAACAATCGAAGGAGAGTCTGGTGTTCTTGCTATTTCCTATGGTATGTCATCTGAGTGTAAGCATTCACTTGTAACAGCCTGATATCAAATCTGATACGTAAGAGATCTTGATGATTGTATCTAAGATCACCCTGACTGAACTTAACTGTAAAGACTATATATATATATATATATATATATATATATATATATATATATATATATATATATATACTTGATATCAGATATACAAACAGCAAGGGTTCAGAAACAAGAGGCAAAAATTATGAAACACCGATTAGAAGGCACAAACACTACTGACTGATGGGATGACATTTATTATGGGTATATGTTATTTAAATGACCCTTACTAAAATGAATCTCAGCGCACACTGACACCTGCTTTGTTAACTGTCCATCTTCTTGTCCACTGTACAAAGTGAACATCCACATACTCTTGATTAGTCTGCAAATGACAGACTAAATAACAAGTGGAGGTCTGAAAATTGCAGTTTATTTTGAAAAACGCTATGACAACATCCTCCCAGCCATGAATTGACAAGGAGAAATTCATCTCTTAAAGCCTCATAACTAGATATAATAATTCTGAGGTCATGAAAAACTGAAGATGAAGGGAATGTTGCATTTTGCCACAGAAAACATGTATGCACTTTATTTCTAATGTGCAACCTTAGAGTTACTATATTTGACTTTGGGCAGGGGCAAAGTTCCACAACATAAGGGTGCAAAGGAAGCACAGCCTCACAAATAAATGTATCATTATGCTTATACTTTTCAAAAGAAGGAATGAAGATTTGCAAAATTTTTATTATAAAGTAGATGGGCGTGCTAAGACTTCCACTTTTTCTCTATAAGCAAAACATGTTAGAAATGAGAATATTACACTTGCAGATCAATCAGACTATCAGCAACTTGTGCTTGAAGTATGAATATTACATGCACAGAGCAACTTTCTTTTTTATACATCTTTATACAGTATTTTTTTTTTTTACAAGTATGTGTTTTAAGGGGAGGTGCATACACGAAATGTGTACTAACATAATTTTACAGATATGCACATTTGTGCTGTGTGCATCAACAATTCTAGACATTTGAACTGAAAAAGCTTCTTAATAAAGTTGATAAAAATGCACTTGACATTTCTCAGGTCAGCTGTTTAGAAAATGAGAAAATGAGCTTTGTTCAAGCACCATGTGCACATTGTTGAACTAAGATCTAGGTCTTAGATTCTAGGAGTAAGCTGATGAAAACCTCTGCAGCTATATATGTTAACCACTAGATGGTGCCAGACAGTACTTTTCAAACTGAACTCCCAGAACTCTTGTTTTGGTTTAGGCATTCAAATGTGTTTTGCATACCTCTTAACTGGCCAGATTTTTGCCTCAGATTTTTGGTCTGTTTCATATAAAATATTTGTTTTCCTGGAAAACAATTACTGGGATGATTTGAGGACTGAAGTCACTACATAAGGCCATACATCTGTGTTTTAGACTCCGTAGTCTTCAGAAAATGCATGCTAACAAAAATCCTATTATTCTAGCAACTTACTAAGTTTATAAGAGCAGTATTTAAAATCTGTCCCTATTTCTGGACCTTTGTCCCCCAGTTATGTCAATCTTTGTCCATATTTCTTGTGCTAAGAGGTTGAGAGGTATTCAGTGTACATAGCAGCTGACTCTTCTCTTGGTGAGTAATTGGAGAATATTTATATAGCAGCATGATAAATAATAAACTGTTATTTGCTTACTTATTTGTTTGCTTTTCTGTTTGTTCATCTGGAAATTCTAGATGGGAGGAGTCAATATTTACTAGCAGTCCAAGGAGAAATTTTTTATCATAGCAGTTGCAGCATAAATGGAATATCAAAAGCGAAGGAATAATACATTCCTATAACAATACATGTTACCCATGTAGGAAAGATAAAAAGAGACTTTAAAACAATAAATTTGGGCATCACATCAGAAAAAAAAAAACAGTTTAATTACAGTTTAGTACAGAAACAGAAGGGATCATGGAATGCTTGAAATATAAGATAGGCTATGTGGCTATCAACTGATAAGGACAAAATTACAAACAGGTGAACATCAGAAGGTGCAGGCAGGAGACATGGTTAGAGATGCAGTACATAAAGGGAGCACAAGATTGGATTACAGTGTGCATTTTTAGACAACTCAGCTGCTCATGTCAGGGGGAGAAGTAAGTACTGGTTGTAAGTAAAATTGTCAGTTTAAAGGAAAGCTGAGTGCAATTTTAAGTATGCTAAAGTAGGATAAAGGGGAAAGTGAGAAGATATCTAGGTGATGAGAAAGGACTAGAGAATGTATGCATAAGTTTACTAAGTGAAGGTCAAAACACTGCGTGTTTGGTTGCAAATGTAAATTAGGGAGGTTGTTTGTATAGATGCTGACAGCAGAATGTCTAATTCCTTGAGAGAGCTTATCCAGTCATTTGGCTACTGCAAATACAGAGCTAGAATCTTCTGTATGTTCAGCAACAAATGTAATTAGGAAATTAGCAATGGAAGAGGGTGCTTCTTGGAGGGTTAAACAGAGGGAGAAGAGAAAGCAGAGGTGCAGAGTTAGATCTATGCTAGTGCATCGAAAAATCACATTGTCGAAACCCATATAGTCGACAATGCAATTAATTGAAAAATGGACATGAAGCCACACAACATCTGCCAGCAAAACAATGTTTTGCCCCCCTTGCACTCCCCCACACCACTTATTAATTATTTATACCAACTTCAAGATTGCACCACAGTAAGGAAAAGGGCGATGAGATATCAGTCAGAATGAGTTGATGAACCAAATTGTCAATGATATGGTCTCGACCAAATGGGTTTGGACAATCTAGTCATTCAGTAAACTGACATAGACCTGCAGAGTTGTAAGCTAGGTCTTTAGGTCAGTTCAGTTAAGGACAGTGAGAGATGTGCAGTAAGAAGAAGTAGGAGAAGGAAGATTGTGTGCGGACAACTGGACATACCCATCTTAGTGCAGATCCAATACTGGTTAGAAAATAATGAGAGGCTGTGTGGACAACTGGACATACCCATCTTAGTGCAGATCCAATACAGGTTAGCAAATAATGAGAGGCTGTGTGGACAACTGGACATACCCATCTTAGTGCAGATCCAATACAGGTTAGCAAATAATGAGAGGCTGTGTGGACAACTGGACATACCCATCTTAGTGCAGATCCAATACTAGTTAGCAAATAATGAGAGGCTGTGTGGACAACTGGACATACCCATCTTAGTGCAGATCCAATACTAGTTAGCAAATAATGAGAGGCTGTGTGGACAACTGAACATACTCATCTTAGTGCAGATCCAATACTAGTTAGCAAATAATGAGAGGCTGTGTGGAAACTGGACATACCCATCTTAGTGCAGATCCAATACTAGTTAGCAAATAATGAGAGGCTGTGTGGACAACTGGACATACCCATCATAGTGCAGATCCAATACTGGTTAGCAAATAATGAAAGGCTGAGGATAGTAACTAGCATCCTTGGAGAAATTCATTCAGTCCATGTAAAGTATATCCTGCTATAGGACCAGTCTTTAATTTATCAGTTAAGAGCTGTATGTATAATGTAAATAACATGGGAGAAAGCAGAAATATACGCTGCATTCTCCTTGTCAAGTAGTTGACTGTGAGTGGTTTGGCTTCTGCCTTGATCCAACCAGAAATTTTTTAGGAATTTGTACCCACCCATGATAGTACAGTAAGATCATATACCCCTCTGTTTTAATTAAATTATAGAAGGTACCATCACCTGGGCTAAATTTTATCTTGCCTATATAAACTACACCAGGAGAAATTTTGGCTTATGCTTTGCTATAATTGCCATATACAGCTTGTAGTCATGGTTGTACATTGAGATGAGTTTATAAGAGCTCACCTACCTGGGATCTTTCTCTGCTTCAAGATAACTAAAATGACAGCCTGGTTCCCTGATCAGAGAATATCTAGGGGATAGGACATAATCAACAAGTAATCAAAATTGACCAGAAAAAGTATTCCTAGCCCATAAATACGTTTGGAAGGTAATTCCTCTTGCTTCATTTTATTTTTTGGTGACCTCAGCCACCAGAAGCTCTGCTTTCTGCTCTAACTGGGTTAGTGCTATTTGTGATAAATATTCAGCTTTCCTACCGACATAATGCCTATTCAAAATTTTTCTCACATACAGCCTGGAATATAATCTGGCACTAGACTCTAACACCCTAGTGGATCATCATAGAAGATTTCAGTGATCAGGTCCCTAAGTCTGCAGACCTCCAGTAGATTGTCAGAGAAAGATTCCAGTGACTGCTTCTTTAAGCTTGCAAGCCATGGTGATCATTTTCCCAAAAGGTTACTAACTAATTCTGAAATCCACTTATTTACCATTAGATGATGTGATTTCAAAATTTCTCAAATTAAGAGTTCTCCTGGCATGGGCTGCCTTGTAAAACAGTAGCTTATCTAGTCTACATCTTATGCCTAGTGCCTTCTGTATGAAGACTGTGGTCTGCTCAATCACCCTTTTCTCAATTGTCAGCAGTTCTGTATTCAAATTTCCTAGAATGACGTACTGCATTCCTCAGTGTCATACCAGTACAGTCTGTTAAAAACGCACAAGAAGTTCTTCTATTCCTCAGGGTAGCACAAGGGATCCAGATGATTCATTCCATTCTCTGAATCAAAAACTCCTTGCCAGCAAGACAGAAAAGATTCTCCCCTTGCTGAAATAAACAGATTCAGGTTTCACTATCTAACTTCTGAGTCTGTATGAACATGGAATCTGAATAGGAGCATTGTGAACCATTCCAAGTGGATCAATGTCTAATCCGTCCACTACATAATCATGTTTCTTTCAAATAAGAAGCTTTTCTCTTCTAGAATAAATGTCAAAATTGTCTGTAAAACAGATATTAGTTGATACCTGAAACAGTTTGAATATCAGTTATAACAGACATAGAACTATATTTTGTTACTCACACAAGGGCCTGACTATGCCTGATTTGGAGAAAAGATCACATTCCAGTCTCCTCACCAAATTCCCATTGCCTCTTGAATGGTAGTTCACACCCTTAACATCCAAGACAAAACTATTGTGCTCATTCAGTGTGGGATTGTGGGATGTATCAGCTGTTCAACGTGATTTTTCACCCTCTGTCTTCTTGAGGGATGTCAAAAAAACAAGCCCTGAACGAAATTGTACTTCAAACAGTTAACAAAAAGTGAATTAGTATTCTGGCACAAAATAAAAGTTAGGCTTTTGTATGCTCAAATATTTGTCTCTTTTAACACTGTTTGTGAAACCTTTGACATTCCAAGATAAGCAGTCATAAAGAGCAGCCATGGTGGTATAGCAGTTAGCGTCGCCTCACAGCAAGAGGTTCTCCAGTTCGATTCTCAGCTGGAGTGCCTTCTGTGCGGAGTCTGCATGTCCTCCCTGTGGTCACGTGGGTTTCCTCCTGGTGCTCCGGTTTCCTCCCACATCCCAAAGTCATGCAGTAGGTGGATTGGACACTCTAAATTGGCCCTAAGTATGAGTGTGTGCATGCGTGTGTGCCTTCTGTGGAAGGTTGGGCGCCGGGCTGGCAACTCGACACCGTAAAACTCCACTGCTAATCATGAGCGGACAGGTGATCCACTGTGGCGACCCCTAACCGGGAAAAGCCAAAAGAAGAAGAAGAAGAATCATATTAATAAACACTTGTAATCCCATTGGCCTAACTTTCTAATGTCCAGTATTCCCAGGACTCAGAAAAAACAAGAGCTCCAGTAGAATTTAATCTTCTAATCTTTCGGTGACAGGAAAAGTCAAATTCCATTCATGGTCCCCCAGAACCTAGTGATTTTTTTTTTTTTATTGGCACCCTAAGTGTTGTTCAGTCTTGCAGGCTATGCATTACCTGTGTTCCAGAGTCACTCATGAGATATCTGCCAATAGCAGCAGCTAGATACCCTTTGGGTTTTTCCGCTGTCACTCCCTCTTGCGCTCTTTAAGAAGAGTTGAGTTGCCACAATATGATTAATATTACTTTACATCTGTTATCACCAGCTGGATTATGGTTAGGCTATGAAGGAAAGTAAAACGGGACTTGAAGACTTAAAGAACCAAGTGCTCATCTTTGCTTCACTTCAGAAGCAGTACAAGCTGGGCCATATGTGAGATTACATGACTCATCTGCCTGTAGCACCCTTCTGAAATGATAAATAGTGTCAGACCTTTCATCTATGAATATGATGTACCTGAAAGACCCTCTACAGCAACCATTTAGAAATTCTATTTGTTTTGTCATGCCAAATAACTATTGATATATAAGGTGTTTGGAGGAGATTGATATTTCTTACTTTGATAACGTGCTTTCTGTTTTGTAATGGCTTTCTATTTAAGACAGTCATTCAGTGGCCAAGGAAGAAAAAAAAACTAATTAAAGAGCAAAAATTTAACACCAGAAAACAATTTAAGATACTGTACACAGATTGAGACATGGATATTTGTTAAGGTGCGTGCCCACAGTGTAAATACAAATTTAAAATATGCTTTCACAGTTCAAACACAATCAGTCTAACCCATTATATCCAGTCTCCTGAAGGAGCTTTATAGCTGCACTGTCCTGCTGTTTGTTACAGCAGCATGGTTAGTAGTTTTATATTGCTGGCAGTAAGACTTTGAAGTTGATCACTTAACACCGGTGCATATGTAGGGAATGAGCATTCAGTTTCTGCACTGGAAACTGGAATCTGTATAGCTCTCAGTGCAATTTCAAATAATGTTGGGAGCTGCACAGCCTTTAAAAGCCAATACTTTCCAAAATCAAATGAGGACAATGGATGGTAGGTCCTGGACAACTTGGCAAACATACTCTTCCCTCAGTCTTTCAGAAGTTGATTTGGTTGCCCATTTTTAAAATGGTCATGCTGGTTGCATACAACTGAAAGTCATTATTAAGCTGAGATTAATTATAAGGGTTCAAGATTCTGCAGATCTTTAAGAAAACGAATAGAAGGGCTGCTATCCAGATGTTTCTCCAGTTTTTCTATAATGTCCTTAATGGCAGACCTGAACAGCTTGACCTTGAGCCTAATCAGATAAAGAAATTCTCCCCTAAAGCCTGTATTTGTTGTTGTTCCAGCTAGACAGCAATAGAAATAATTATATTAAGCCACGCAGTTTCCAGATACTCTGAGATTCATTTAACATTTTTTTTAACAATCTTTTTATTAAATGATGACCTGAATGAAAAACACGATTAAGGAATGAAGTTCAGTCTTACTCTTCAACTTTGCTTTTTCCTGCATCCTTTTAATACACCCTAAATGACCAAGACTACCCTATAGCAGCTAAATTAGGCTGAAGGTCAGGCGACTGATAGGTCCCCAGATCCCATGGGATTATAGATTTTCTGAGGTGTATTTTAGAGCTTTTTTAACTTTTTGATCTAATGATGACCTGAACTAAAATCATGTGTAAAGACATTCAATCTTACTTTTTTTATTTTAAAGAAAAAATAAGGTGCATCCACATTTTAATGCTCAAAGTCAACCAAATACCTGTGCATAATGATCTGAGAAGACAAATGCTTGTGAGAAGGCATATATCATATCTGGGAATAGAACCTGCCAACTATTCTCCCCACCTTAAAATAAGTAGTCATTTTCTGTGCATTTTACCAGTATTAAATTGGGATTACAATTAAGGCACAAATGCCTACAGTCATATTTCAAGATGCTGCTGTAGTATTTATATAAAGCATGCTTCTCTCCCATCTCCCAAAAGACAATTACCTTTCGCTTACACTTCTGATGTCAGATTGGAACAAAACTGAAAAAAATAAAAACAAAATAGAATAAAACATATTTTCTGTCAGGCATATATAAACAGCATGCTTGTTTACTCTCCCCCAAAAGATAGCCACCTGTATACACATCAGACACTTGATAGTGAGGAAAATAAAAAATAATTAGAATTACAAAAATCTTCCAACTTGTTACTTCTAGAGACAGTATGGTGCTCCTCTATAAACTTTAGTACCCTCCTCTGACCCCTCAGTTTTTTAAGGGAAGTTAAAAGAAAGAATAACCACACTGTCCCCAGCCCAATACAATATATGGTGACCTCTGAGGTTTGTAAGGAATGTTGACGAAATAATGTACCCAGCCCCCCTACAAAAGTACAGTGACCTTCTGTGTACACTTATGAGCAGAGTTGGTTTTAGACTAGGTGTGGTTCAAGTCAGAAACAATTACTAAGCCCATGTCTATATCTACTTATACAGCTTTATTTTGAGGGACCACCAACCCCTAGAAGTTCTGAAAGTCTGAGTATTCTGTGATGAATTTTCCTTTTTTTTTGAGAGAAGATTTAAACTAAGAAAGTGACAAGAGGGTCAGTTGCTTTCATCCAGGCAACCCCCATCAAGCAGTTATAACCACTTCTGTGTATAATTCTGACATCAGATTGTGATAAAAGAGGATGACCCTGTGATATATTTCATATTTGTTCCAAACAGTTTCCACACATTAAAACTTTGTACATTCCTTCACATGATCACATAAATCCTGAAAGCCAAAATAATACGTAAACAGCAGCAGCAGCTAGTTATTTTCCTCCACAGAAGTTATCCACAACAATTATGACTACTGTGTCTGAGTATATTAGATGTTCAGTTAACTAGTTCATATTACTTCTCACATATTTTCAGTAGTCCTACAAAAGGCAGATAATGACTGTTTAAACTGAGTAAATGCCAAGAAGGTAAGTTACTTTCATCCAGCCAAACCCAAATCAAACCTAGCAGTTATAGCCACAATGTCTGATGGCTCTGTAATATTATTTCACCTCCACAGCATACCTGTCAAATCCGCAGTCATTGAAAATAGAAACAAAGGGCGTTGAAACATAGGTACATCCAGCTAAACATCTGAACATCTAATTAGCAAAAGATTTAAATACCAAATAGCATATAACTGTTCCCAGTTCCAGTAGAATTGTGGAATACTATTCCTAAACACACGTTCAAAAAACAAAGAATAACAAAAAATGATGGAAAAAATATAAACACATTATCAAAGAGATGGTGTAAAATCTGTAGACTTTAATGAACTTCATTGCAAAATTCTACCACACAAGGTCATTTATTTCTGTTTCAGAAAACAGTGATGTAAGATATCTGTTCTTTTTCTTTAAATTGTTGTTGTGATTATTATGTTAGTCATGTAATACAGTTTTCTATGTATGAGACAGCTTCAAAAATCACATGTATTTGGGGGATTTAGAAAATTTTGTGAAAGGGTAAATCAAGCCTAAAAATAGGGCATATCTCCAAAAATAAAATCACTTCATGGGCATTTCCTTCTAGATTAGAACATTTTCTTTTAGTATGGGCACTTTATTTTTTGCAGCAAAAAAAAAATTGCTCTATAAATAATTAGGGAAAGAGTGTCCTACATGCATGGCACCCTAGGAGGCTGCCTAGCTTTCCTTTGCATAAAGCCAGTCCTAATGACCGGAGCAAGCTTGTGGACACGATCATTGATTTAAACTTTATGTGCGTAACCTGAACTTTAAAGTTTTTTTCCATAATAAAGTGGAGGACACTGTTAACACTAACTAAGACAGAGTGCAACGGAAAATGCCTAATGATTTTTGCCTTGGAATCAGTCTGACTCTGAGGATGTTTGAGAGCAAATGTGAAGCAGGCATTAGAAAAATTTTGAGAAGACATTTTACAATATGAGTAAGAATGAAATTAAAGCCATTAGAGATGTAAACTGAGATAAATCATACCTGTTTATGAAAGCTGACAAGGGAGGGGGACTTTGTGCTATTGATACAGTAACATAAAAGGAAAAGAATGAAGACATATTCAGTAACAAATTTTTATCCCAAAGTGAACTTGGCGACTGCATGTAAGAAAATTCATGATATGCTACAACTGCTTTATGAGAATGACCTTATTAACGGAAGAGTGCATAACTGGTTAGCAGTTGCTCGCCCTAAGCAGCTAAGATTTGTAGGTATTCCCAAGTCTCAGAAGACTCATAAAATGTTCAAGACCTGCTCTATAGACCACTGATATGTATCTGTACTAGTACTTCAGCATTAAGCTTTTCTGCACTAACAAGCATATTTGTCACTAGAGTATAGGGAACGATCCTATTTTGATGAATATGCTGTTATAGACTACATATGTTCTTGTATTTCCAGCCAAATATTGTCATGAGAGAAAGAACAGTCTAAAGACAGAGCTTTGACTACACAGAATGTGAACGCAGAAATATTCAAATCATGACATTCAGAGGCATAAGCAGATAATAAGTTCACTGGATTTTGGTTTTGTACATCTTGATATTGTACTTGGATCTTAACATTTACCATTTTTCTTCTGTTCTATCCCTGTCTGATGCATATAGAAAAAAATCCCATATGCCGTATTAAGCAAAAAAGGTTGGAGGTAGTTATAGAAGTAGGAAAGAAGGCAGACCACCAAGAAGAGGGTTGTGAAGAAACTTACATCACCGGACTCTATTCTAATAAGGCACTGAACGTAGAGCAGCATTTCAAGAATAAATGTATGATATTTTATCAAGGAGTCTTATCTTTGTCTCTACTACATTTCCAATGCTGGAAGGAATATTCATTGTTCTATTCAGTGTCTGCAGAAACGTAAGGTTAAGAGAGCTTATTTGCAAATCAGAGCACTTGGAATTGAGCAAAACTATTAATGATGCAAATGCTGTGAAGAAGTTTGTTCTTACATGAAGTTCTATTTGAGTTTCATGGTGAAAGCAATATTCCAGTGAAACGTTTAGAAAACAATGAATTCAATGACACTAGCTCCTTTTTACAATTAAAAATACAGACACTTTCTACCTAATTTGAAAAAAAAAAAGTGAAAAACTTTATTGTGAACAAAAAATGAAAATAGTTAACACTTTTAATAAAATTCTTGTTAGACAGACTGAAAGACAAAGCAGCTCCTGCTAATTTATATACTATGAAAAGAAAAATCACATAAAATCTAGAAATCTAAAGTCTAAATTAAAAGTAATCTTTTTTCTTGTATTAGTCATCACTAAATGAATTTTGTACACTTGGTATCCTTTTAAATAATTTCAAAGACATGCATCTGGAACGTTTCTCCCTAGATCACCACTGAAAATTGGCTTTGTTCCAAGTCAGACCTTCCCAGTAAACAAATGTTACATAAATAAAAAAAAAAAATTTTTATACCTGCTGTTAACACTTTTCAGTCTGATGACGTTTCGCAAGCCTTTTTAATGAAAGAAAAGCTTTTTTTTCCTTCAGTGGTTATTATCAGCATCAGAAACAACAATTCATTTTATACCCAAAACAACCATGAAATAATCAATAGGTGTGAGTAAATCTGCAGTAAAGCTATCAGGAAAGTCCTTTTCTCACATGCGTTTCTAAGAGTCAGCAATCCAGTCTTATTTAAGATGAATGCTTTGTTTTAAAAGAATTAAAAAGTCTCAAAGCAATAGTAGCAGTGTGCAAGGCTGGCAAAAGGTCTGACTATGACAAGATGTGCTTTCCTATTTTGAATAAACATCAGAATAGAACAAGATGGTGACTCATAATCCTATTAAGACATTTAATGGTGAATATCTGGCTCTGCTCAGAAAATCCAAGGCTCTTCTTTTCTCTAACAATTTAGTTATGCAAAGGTTAAATGCATGACCATTAGATCAGAATAGACTTACCTAGTGTGAGGTGAAGTTTCATGAGATCACTGGAGGGGGCTCAAGGACTATCACTTTGGAAGGGATAAAATCCCTGATGAACACTGAGGCACCTCCACCATTACAAGTGAGCTTTAAAGTGCGAGAGGTACCGAAACATGAAGATGAAGTCATTCCTGATATAGAAGTGCCCATAAGTCAAATTATTGTTAAGACTCTTGGTATGACAAAGTCAACAATTTATGATCTGATTAGTTAGTAAGGTTGGTATGATCATTAGATGAACTCTACCTGACATGATGAGACAACAAAGGCACCAATATGTGGAAGCCCTTGAATGAGAGGTGCAGACCAACCTTTGTAAAGCAAGTACCATTGTCAGTCATCTCACACAAGGGAGATGTATACTGGAACCTCTTGGAATGACACCAGCTACT
Organism: Protopterus annectens; assembly: GCF_019279795.1. Classification (NCBI taxonomy): domain Eukaryota; kingdom Metazoa; phylum Chordata; order Ceratodontiformes; family Protopteridae; genus Protopterus; species Protopterus annectens. The sequence goes on along the minus strand of NC_056743.1, from coordinate 102,811,762 downwards.
CAGCCAACTTTTAAATATGATTAGCTTTTCTTTGAATCTAGGCATCATTCTTGGTGAGAGGAAGATAGCACTTAAAAGCAGAGTCTGATCCTTGACCGAAGCATGTGTAACAAATTCCATCAAGTCCTTCTGCATGTCTTTCATGGGTTTTCATCATAGATCAATCATTCAACCACAGACTGCAATCATGTCATCATCATACCTGAGGAGAGGGTCCTGAAGGCCCTCAATGTGTCAGCAATCCTGATACCTAAGGGACAGCTAAGTATAACCTTGTCCTTGCTCAGACTAGTGAGCAAGGAATCAGTTTGTCTAACAATGGGGTCACCGTTTACTAGAATATTTCTGGAAGATGATTTACTCTTATTAAACAATGGAGTGTTATGTAGATTAAATTCCTAAACAATATCAAAATGACTTTAAGTGATGTGAAAAACACTATAATGATAATAACTTTGAGTTATTTCTGGTATAACAAACATTCATAACAACTTTCCACCTTCTCAAGCTGAAGGAAACAAGCCCAGCTCTCCAAAGATTATTTATTAAATGACAGTAGAGAGGCAGATATGATTTTGGCATATAGAAAACAGTGCAAAGTAAAAGACCAATGAAAAATAGCTCTTAATGTGACTTGCTATTTCTACGTAGCCAGGCACTAACTGAAGTTAATGTTACTGTCACTACAAGTAACAACTGCTGTTTCAAGATGTCTCCCACACTAGGCTAAAACTAAGCTGATTGTAAACAGTAATATCAGCGATTGGAATGGAAGAAAAAAAAGAAGGCAAAACAGATTAAATTTAGTAACAATAGCAAAATGACTATAAGTGCAGTGGAAAAAAACTTTCTTAGGTATAGTGAGTCCCCTGATGAATTATTTGCCTTACTATTGCTTATCAGAAATTTATCACCAGAACGGATGTGTCTTTTGGGGATTGTAAGGTTGTAGTATATTTTAATGCAGGGGATTTTTCAGGATAACATATCAGTTTGCATGCCATAAATAAGTGAGAGTATGTTAAGTAGTTGTTAAGCTTTAGCCAGATTAGCTGTTTTAAAGCTTGGTAGTAGTGGGTTCAGTGTGCGGTACTGATAGCAAATTTAGCCTGGTTCATTATGTCTGGTGTATTAAACACATACGTTTCTAGACAGATGTCTAGGTGCTTTCATTCTGAGTTTTTCTTAAATGCAATGCTGACCAAGCTTTGCTTGGTACCTCTTCAAGGTCTCTAAGCAGCATAAGCCTTTCAATGCTTACATATTCGGCACTCATTTTGGTGCTCTATCTTCAGCAGGATATAAGTTCATAGGTTCATAGGTTCATACTAGGCTATCTGCCCTGAGGCAATTATAAGCCTAGCCCGATTCTGTATGGCTTACGCCACCCCTTGATTTGAGTATACTGTGCCCTTTAAGGTTTAGTTTACTGTGCCTCTGTCTAATAGTGACATGGGAGTAATCCCTGGGACAAACCTACGATCCCCCATCCACCTATCGAGATTCTTCTTGAAGAGATTCAATGAGGTGCTCTGCCTCACATGAACTGGAATTCTATTCCAGAACGAAGGGAGCCTCTGGGTTATGAACCTGTCCCTCCAGCAAGTTCTATTTATTTCTCTGCTGAGGTTCAAGTCCCTCGAGCATGTGGCTTTAAGGGATTTAGATTTACTGAGGTGGAGCATGTCCATTAATTCTGGATTTGACATAGCTTTGTATGTCAGGCGTAGATCGCCTCGAAGTAGGCGGTATGCAACTGAGTAGAGCTGGAGTTTTTTTAACCGAGCAGCATATGGCATCTGTTTGAGACCCTTGATCCTCTTGGTGAGATATGTTTGGGGTCTTTCTAATTGCTGCAGGTGTCGGGTAAGGTACATCCCAAAAGGGGCATTGTATTCTATGATGGGCCTGATGAGGGATGAATAAAGAGGCACGATTACCTCTCTTGATCTAGATGTGAAACCCTTCGTGATGAGGTGGGCTATGTAGAAGGTCTTTCTAACCACTTTGGCAATGTGGTTTTCAAAGGAGAGATTGCTATCAACTTGGGTCCCCAGGTCCCTAATAACTTTCTCTGTACTTAATGGGTTTCCGCCTATGTGGTAATTTGTGGGCACATTGTTTTTGCCAAAGGGTATGACTATACATTTTTTGGCATTTAGCTTTAGACCATGGCGCTGGCACCAGTTATCTGTCTCTGTGAGACCTTTTTGAAGGATGTTTGTGTCAGCTGGAGAGTTGATTATGGCGCCCAGTTTGCAGTTGTCTGCGAACTTGGTGAGCCATAGTCCTCCCACGTTTTCCTGTACCTCGGAAAAGTATATACCGAACAAAAGTGGTCCCAGGACAGAACCCTGTGGGACGCCACTTGTGACTGGTTTCGAGTCTGACATGGCTCCAGCAACTCTCACTCTGTGGGTTCTGTCTTTGAGCCAGTTTGTGACCCATCTTGTGACATAGGGGTTTATATTTAAGCTGGATAGCTTATCTATGATGCCCGAGTGGGGTATTGTGTCAAATGCCTTTGCAAGGTCCAGATAGGCTGTGTTGACTACCTTCCCTTCATCTATGGCTTTGGTGACTGTTTTGAAGAAGTCAACCAGGTTCAAAAGGCAGGATCTGCCCTTGACAAAGCCAAACTGGGTAGGATCTAGTGTCTGTAGGTCCCCAATGTCTTTGTTTATGAGCTCCATGATGATCCTCTCCATAGCCTTGCAGACTAAGCTAGTCAGGCTTATGGGGTGATAGTTTCCAGGGTCCGTAGAGGCTCCACCTTTGTGGAGTGGGACTACTGTTGCTGTATGCCATTCTGTGGGCACATATCCTGTAGTGAGGCTGAGATTGTATAGCTGTTTTATTTGAGGGATTAGTTCCTCTCGGAGTTCATGTAGGACGCAACCTGGGACACCATCTGGTCCCATGGAAGCAGTGTTTTTTGCTTTGGAGAGGGCAGCCTTCACCTGAGCATCAGAGATGTTTGGGAGGCAGCCCTCTGCTGGGATAGATACTTGCTCTTTTGGGGGGGGGTGGAGAAGTTTGCACTGAACCTGTCTGCCAGGATATTGGCGATGTCTGTGGGTTCAGTGTATTTTTTGTCATTTAGAATCAACTCAGAACAAGTCTGGGAGTTGCATCCCAGGTTTCTAACATAACTGAAAAAAGCCTTATGATTGTCTTTGGTGTCCTGTGCAATTTTTCTCTCGAAGCTGGCCATGGAGGATTTTATGAGGGAATCGTAATTTTTTGCTAGTACTGATCAGAGATGCCTTCCCTATTAGGGATTTTGCTCTATCATGTAGTAGCTTCCTCCTTCTGTTGTACAGTTTATTTATGGCAGGTGTCCACCAGACTGGACGCCTGCCTTTGGATGATTGGGTCTTGGTTTTGTTTGGGATAGCATGATCCATGCATTCCTGGAGATGTCTGTAGAATGCATTTATATAGGATTCTGCAGTTTGGGCCATAGTTTCCACTGGCCCTGGGGCCTTGAAGGATTCCACTTCAGTTTTGAGAAGTGAGAAGTTCGCTTTTGAGAAGTTTTTCACTGTGGTTTTCTGGGCTGGGGTGGGGTCGGGATGTGGACATCCAGTGAGATTAATTTATGGTCTGATCTTACCAATGAGGGATATACTTCTGGTGTGGAGCATAGAGTCCCCATGTTGGTAATGATCAGGTCTAGTATGTTGTCCCCTCTTGTGGGAGTGGTGACTAGTTGTTCCATAGCATTTGAGTTTATAATTTCCAGGAACCTTTGGGCTAAGGTGCTGGGGCTTGAGTAGTGCTCCCAGTCAATGTTTGGGTAGTTGAAGTCGCCCAATATAATGGTGTTTGGAGAGATCTTCATGTTATCCAATGTTTTCAGGAAAGCCGAGTGGGATTCCTGACTTTGAGAGGGTGGTCTGTAGGATGCTATAAACTGAAAAGCAGTCTTGCCCACTGTTAGTTGCACATGGATGGTCTCCAATACTTCGTGCAATGCCACTAACCTGGAGGTGTGGATATCCTTGATAAATATGGAAACTCCCCCTCCTTTTGTGGTTCGGTCCGGGTTTTGGGGCCGAAAAGCATGATATGAGGTATAGCCTGGTAGTGCTGGGGTGCTCTCTGGAGCCTTGAACCAGGTTTCTGTCACTGCAGATATCGATGTTCTCCATACTGAGGAGAGCTTCAAGTGCGTGCATCTTGAGGTTAAGACTTCTGGCATTTAACAGCATTACCCTTAGTTTCTTGTTCCTTGTGCTGTCTATGGGGGTAGGTTTGACTTTTGAGCCTTACCTAAAAAAGGCACTATGGGGGTGGCAAGAGCCTTTGCCAATATCCGAAAGCCCAGTGGTGACAGGTGCAAGCCGTCCCTAGCGAAGCAACGTGGCTTGTCGAGCATGTCATCCCAGGCTGACAGACACTGGATCCCCTTTGAATGACACCAAAATTTTAGCCAGTTGTTAAAATCGATCATTTTGTCTTTGTACTGTGGCATCATTCTAGGTGAGGGTAAGATGCTGCTCAAGTTCAGGGTCATACCAGCCTGGGCTACATGATCAGAGAGCTTCTCTATGTCTCTTTTCATGTAGTCCAGGGAGGTACGTCTCAGGTCATTCACACCAGCATGTACAATAACTGAGTCATATTTGTATTTGCTTTGGAGTGACCTGAGTGCTTGCATTATGTGGCGGATCCTAGCACCCGACAGGCAGCTCATAGTGAAATTGGTCTAATTACCTGTAGCTGAATTGCTGACAAATGAATTTGCAGATCATTTAACATACTGCTTTCCCCTTCCCACAATAATTTAGCAGCAATATTTAATTCCATAACTCCTCAAGAGCAAGAAGCAGAAATTACAAGAAATTTTGGCAAGAGCACAGAGTTCCTGAAAATGGCACTAGTAAAGATGTTGATGTCTGCTTCCTTACCTTATATATATATATATATATATATATATATATATATATATATATATATAGTTTGGTAATGTAAACTGGAAATATATTCAGTATTTTAAACATTCAAGTCATTTAAACATTTTATATTTTTAAATTAACTTTAGGACACACCACTAACAGCAGGGGAAACTCAGCCACACAGGACAAAATATTATAGTCTCTGTCTTATCCATGTTTATTGAGGGCATTTTCACCTTTTCTTACAGCTTTTCTTCAGTTTTCTTTGTCATTGAAAAATTCTCTGAATGTGTGTTTTAACTCAGGACTTGTATGATCAAGATTTATCTTTAACACATAATCTAAATGACAAAACCAAGCACAGAATAAATCACTTGGAAAAAATGACTTACCATGGCTTTCCTTAGTATATAGAGCAATGTTTTCTTAAACTGTTGGTATCCTTTGTTAGATTTACTTGAGTCTGCAAAAATCTGCAATAGCTGTGATATTATTAGCCAAAATAAGGCATCATAAATTATTTTAAAAATAGTGGATTTTGTGTGAAGGGCAAGACAAAAATTGCAAGTGCCCTTTTCAAGTGGCGCTGGTTCTATGTGCAGTATCACAGGATGTCTTTTTTTTTTTTTTTTTTAACAGATTTCACAAAATTGATAAATATCATGTTTACTTTCTTGTAGTCCAATAGTATCTGGTTATGGAAAATTCTAGTTTATAAGGCTGAATGATTCGTTTATAGGTAGTACTGCAGATGTACTTAACTTATTTCAACCCAGAGAAAGGATGCCCAGCTCTAGGCTTCCATGAATTAACAGAGGTTGCACTCTTCTGTACTGCATGACTTTATTATAAGAGCAGTGCTGTAAGCGTTAGAGGAAACCTGCACTCTTTTTTGTGATCTCTCTTAACTGATAGTCTTTCACATGTTTTTTAATTTAGCAACAAATTCTACCATTAAAAATGATCAACAGTCTTCAGGGCAACTTTTGCCCCCACATATGTCAGCCATACCTCTCAACTGTACAGATTTTCACAGAATGTCCAGATTTTTGCCTTATATTTTTGTTTCGTTTTTCATAAAGTTATGGTTTTCTGGTAAATTAGTGGCAAATCGTTAAAGACTGAAGTTAAAAAATAATGACAGACATTTGAATTTCAGACTTCATACCATTCAGAAAATTCATGCAAATGTAAAACCTGTTAGTCTATCAACTTTCTAAGTTTGTAAGAGCAATATTTAAAAACTGTCCCTATTTCTAGGCCTTTGTCCCACTTTCATATATGGCTTTGCCCAGATTTCTTGCTCTGAGAGGTTGAGAGGTATGATGTCAGCATATTTATGATGAGTTTTCAGAATCGTTTTGTATACAGTATCCTACTTATTTATTTTGTGCAATAAGTCATCATGTATGTCTGTTATTATTAAGGGGATGTTCAGCATTTTGAAAATGTTCTTGAAAGTTTAAGTTCTAGACTTCGGGATATTCATTTCCATAGAATCATAAGAGGTTACTTAGCTAACGGCCTCAGGGCCTTTACAAGCCTAGTCAAGTTCAACCCATGTTTCCAAGGATGTCTGGTTCAAGCAGACACTAAAATCAGCACCCATTGCCCCTATCCAAGAGAGATACAGGTGGAATCTTCAGGGTGAATTTCTGGTTACCCATCCAATCATCCAAATTACGTATACATAGGGCCAATGAGGGGCTTTGTTTAACACGAATAGGAAGCTTGCCCCAATGATGGGCAACTTCTATGAGACTAATCTGTCTCTCCAGCAAGTTCTGTTGATGTTAGATACCAGGTTAAGGTCCTTTAGCGAATGACCCATGTGACATTTGACTTGCGAATGTGCAGCATTTCCATTAAAGCTGGGTCAGAAATTGCTCTATATGCAAGGCACAGGTCACAGAGAGTAAAGTGACAATGATTTCAGTTTGTCTGCATAAGACAGATCTTGAAAAACCAAGAATTGTCTTTGCAAGGAAGCTCTGTGGTCTCTCCAACTGCTGCAGGTGTTTGGAAGGCAACATAAAAAAGGGAGCATTGTGCTCTACTATTGGCCTGCTAAGAGAAGACTACAGGGGGGTTACAACCTCTTTTTTTCTGGAGGCAATGCCCTTAATTATGAGATGAGAAATGCAAAATGCCCTACTTACCTCTGTGTAGACCGTGCTGAGAGATCTGGGCACACAGGTTGACAGCAGCCTTCACTTCGATCACCATTACACTTAGGGTATTGCTGTTGATGTGGTAGTTTGCAGGAACATCATCCTTGCTGAAGGGATGATGATGCATTTTTTTGCATTAAGTTTAAGACCATGACTTTGGCATCAGTCATTAGTCTGTGTAAGACCTTTTTGCAGGATGTTGACAGCACAAGGGATTTCAATGATCACTCCCTGTTTGCAGTCATTAGGAAACTTTGTCAGCTACAATCCTTTAGTTTTAGCCTGTACTTCGATGAAGTAGATTCCGAACAGTAAGGGGTGCTAGAACCAATCTTTGTGGGGAGCACAACTGGTTATGGGTCTGATGGAGCAAGTGGAGTCCCCTATTTTGACCATATGAGTTCTATCAGTGAGCCAGTTTGCAACCCACCTGACAATATATGGGTTGATACCTAGCTGGTTGAATTTATCAATGATGCCTAAGTGGGGGATTGTGCCAAAGGCCTTGGCTAAGTCTATGTAGGCTATATGTACAGATTTGCCCTCGTCTAGGAATTTGGTGACTGTTTCGAAGAAGTCCATCAAGTTTAACAGGCATGATTTCCCCTTCACAAAGCCAAACTCGGTGGGGTCAAATGTTTGAAGAGTTCCTATATCTTTGTTAATAAGGCCCATGAGGATTCATTCCATGGCCTTGCAGATAAGACTGGTCAGGTTAGAGTCTGTAGTTCCCGGGGTCCTTAGCTGCACCTCCTTTGTGCAAAGGAATGACAGTTGATGTTTTCCATTCTGCTGGGACAAAACCAGTGCTTGGGCTGTGATTGAAAAGCTTGCTCAATGGTGATGCTAATTCCTGTTTTAACTGTGTAGAACACAGTGCAGGATGTTGTCTGGTCATATAGAGGCTGTGTTTTTGGCCTTGGAGAGGGCATTTAAGACATGCTCCTTGGAGATACTAGTTGGGAGACAGGTGTTAGGGATGCTTTGGGATGTATGTGGCAGGGACAGGGGAGTGAAGTTTTCATTGAACCTTTATACCAGCAAGTTTGCCATATTCACAGGTTCTATATACGTAGTACCATTAACTAAGAGTTCAGTGCATATCTTAGCCTTACCTTTCAGTTTACGAATGTAACAAAAGAATGCGTTGTGGTTATCCTTCGGGAAGCTAATTTGGATTCATTGTTAGCTTTGGAAGACTTCACTAGGAGTCTTATTTCCTTGTTTACGTTGAGGTAGGAGTGTTTCCAGTTTGAGACTGTTCCTTCTTACTCTTAGACAGCAATTTCTTTCTCCTGTTGTATAGCCTATTAATGGCAGTTGTCTACCAGGCGGCCTTGTTTTTCCTTGAAGTGTTACATGTGTGTTCATTGTTTGAAGATGAATTATTGAGATGTGAGGTTGAAGGGTGAGACACATTGTTTTGTATCTTGTTTATTGTACTGGAGCTCCATATCTGAAGATTTTCCTACTGCTTACCCCCCATCTCTTATTGTTTATTGTACTGGAGCTCCATATCTGAAGATTTTCCTACTGCTTACCCCGCCATCTCTTAAGTCTGCTTACCCCCCCATCTCTTAAGTCTGCTTACCCCCCCATCTCTTAAGTCTCATCCATGTGGTGAGCGTCTTTGAGTTTTTAAGGAAACTGCAGAAGACAGTGATTATATTAGGACTAAGCTAGATATTAAACAGAAGATGTCTGAGAGGGGATGCAAAGATTCATTTTGTGACCACCCAGAAGACGGATGGGTGTTCTACAATCTGGTTATTACAAAGAATGGAGGTACCATTAGTGTTTAATACAGTGAACTGCAAAAATAAGTAATTTATCCTACAACTCTTTATAACTTGCATAGATTGTACTGACCAAGTTAGATGCTCAGTGAGACAATATTTATACATTCAAAGATCTGATGCAATGGCATACAAATTATTACCACTCAACCATAGCTTTCTTACTGAAAGTCACCAAATGCTGGTCAACTACTATCATTTAAAATTTATGCACTAAAGCAATTATCTAGCCGAAAAGGAACTTAGCCTATCAAATTATGTATTGCATGCTTGTAGGCTTTAAAAAAAGAATGCTGTTTTAATTATATTACTCATTTAAACAGATTTGCAAGCAGTTTACATAATATGGCATATGTTTTTTTTTTTATTTTTGGTCTTGCATTATAAAGTTATGGTGCATAGGATATGCAAGTACAGAGGCAAAAGTTAGGATCCAAGAGCACTTTCAAAGCAGGCAAAAAATAAATGAATTCTTAACCATGGATGCTTCAGAAGGTTTTCATATTTCTGAGTCCGGATTTTGTATATTAGAAACCCCGGTTTTAGACAGGGGTGGTAACATAATACTAACCATAAACTCATAACACAGAAGTCCACATAAACTCTTAAAAATAACTTGTTTTTTATATGTACACCATGGTGCCTCACCAACTACTTTACTTAAAATTTCCTAATACAATTTTTCAGTTAGTAATAATATTTTAATATGATTGCCATCTATATAGATAGGGGACATGAAAGTTGACCCTGCTTGCATATGTTTTGTGGTTGTTTACATTCATTGAACCACTTTTCATAACTGACTTAAAATGATCATCTCCTTTCTTAACTACTTCAACTAACCCTTGCACCAAACCTCATTTATAACCCCTCTCGAAAAATAATTCTATTAAAAATTGAACTTCTTGTATAAAGTCTTCTTGTATAGATGTTAACCTGGAAGCTCTTACCAACTACCCCTTTATCACATTCCTTTACATGAAGTTAGGATGCAAACTATCAACATGTACATAGTTGTTTGTAAAAGTAGGATTTCTTTAAATTTTGTCAAACTCACGATTCTTTATATCGATAGTTAAAGTGATATCCAAATGACTCACTCTGCAACCAGTATCACCCGTTGTAAATTTTAAAAAGGAGGAACTGTGATTAATAAAGAAATAAGAATTTAAAAAGTACTTTGGCAAAGCACAGTACAGTGTGTGTTAATTTCAGTATGTTTCTTTTTTTTTGTGTTGGATAATGTACCAAGCACTTTAAGAGGAGGGAATTTAAATAACATTTTGGAAGTTAAGGAACTGAAATGACAATTAATTGCAAATTCCAGTATTTTACCAGGTTTGAATGAAACTGTTAATATTAAATGTTATCTGAAATCCCTTCCAGGTGGAAAATAAAATGAATAATATTTTTTTTTTATTTTTAAGTTACATTGGCTGTATATAGTATGTGATCAACAAAGTTATGTGATCATAAATTGATATTTAAATGGTGTTTTAACATCATCTTTATTTTCTGATGAAGTTCAAAATGCTCAGTGAATAAAAGCACTAAAAATATTTGTTAAGTTTGTAAGGGCTTACACTCCATCAGTTGCAAAATTGTGTGGGGTGCACAGGATATTACCTATAATGTATTCATGCACCACTTAGGGTGTGCTTGTGATTCCTGTAGGAAACAAGTGTTCAACCTGTATCACATCTCACTGGCCATGCAATCATTCCTCTCAACTATACAGATTTTCACAGAATGTCCAGATTTTTGCTCATGTTTTTGGTCCATTTTTCATAAAATTGTGGTTTTCTGGCAAATTAGTAGCAAATCATTAAATATTGAAGTTAAAAAATAATGAAAGACATTTGAGTTTCAGACTTCATACCCTTCAGAAAATTCTTGCTAATGCAAAACCTGCTAGTCTATCAACTTTCTAAGGTTGTAAAAGCAACATTTAAAAATTGTCCCTATTTTTGGGCCTTTGTCCCACTTTTATTAATGGCTTTGTCCAGATTTCTTGCTCTAAGAAGTTGAGAGGTATGCATGCAATACATGCAATTCACTCACCAATTCCTTAATGTGTGGGTAGAAGTTAACTGTGCCTTTATCAGTGACCTGCACATTTGCTAATTAATGCCACATGTGGCACCAGTGACAGGGACAGACCTGCACTTATGGTAGCATGACATCCCACTGCCCTTATCACCTGTGGGATGTACACGCACATCACCGGCAGTACAGCTCACAGGTGCTAGGAATCCTGTGTGGCTTGGGGGCTCAAAGTTACAGGGTATCTGGTCAACACTGGTGAGGCTGGAGTTTCTGTCTCTCCCTGTTCAGGCCCCTGATATGTGGGAATGTGTGTGAGGCCTCCAGTGTTGTTGGTGAGAGTGTCATTGCATCACTGGACTGTGCTTGTTCTCTGTGTCATCGTTGTCGGCCTCGGGTAATCTGCTGACGTCAGGTAAGTGCAGTCACATAACTCTGAATCCTGTGAAAGCAGCAAAGAAAAACAATATAGCTGTGGTAGCACTGTAATCCATGGAAAACACCCTGTAACATGCATACTGATACAGGACAGATGTTGTGAAAGCCATATGGATAGCTACACACCTTGTTGTGCAGACCACTGTGGACACATGTGGTACCTGTGAGACAGATATGCTGACATCTATTGTTAAATATTTTTTGCCTCATATAGAGCAATGCTGTTGGAATTGCTAATGCTAGCTTAGTGCATCTCCAACAGACATTCTGAAAATCACCACCAGCCCATTTCGCACATCCAGGGTACCAGGAGGGATAAGGGCTCACTCCTCTTTCCCAGACAGGTGCACCATGGAATACCCCACTTCTGTAAGTTTTTTCTGTGTCGATGATTCATCCCTTGTTGTGATCATGTCCTTCCCAACTTCCTGTGCCTTACTGTTTGCATGCAGTATCACAATTTCCCATTCAGCAAATCTGAGGGAGACTCCATTTTATGATGACCCATAGCAACAATGTCTTGTACCACATCCTACCACACCTGTAAAATGCTTGTCTGATTAATCTTTGGCCAGGATGCATGTGCCATTTCTGTGGATGGCCTTGCAGAAGTACCTCAGTCTGCTTTGTTATGCACTTTTCCAGTCATTGCCTCTTCCAATGGACCAGTGGCAAGTCATGTACACCTGTGAGTTAGCCATGCATGCACTCACTGACATGTGTAATTGTGGATGTCCCACATGACTATATGCTACCTCCAACACTATACAGTATCACTTACCAGTTCTCTGTTATCATTTTATCCTTCCCTTCTTTTCCTATAAATACTGCACCTATGGACTTGTTATTATGGCATCCCTTCCTGCATCAGTGTAATGAATTTCTACAATACAGTGCTCCCTCTGTCCCCCATACAACAGACATTGCATTGCCTTACCTGCTGTAAAGTAGCTGTTGTTCCCTGTATATCATGTCCTGTCCTCTCTGTGCATTGGCATTGATGTGCGAGCCCCATATTTAGCCCGGGATGACAGTGTAATGCCACTGTAGTGTGTTCACATACAACTGTTGCTCTAGTTTCTTGTTGCTGCCATCTTTCATTGGTGATCTGTACATTGCAGGGTCACATTGCAGGTAGTCATGTCTTTGCTTACTATGCCTGCATTGTTCATATCAAAATCCAATATCCTTATACAGTAAAGTCCTGATTTCACACTTGCTCATATTAGCACAGTTTCTTGCGGTTCTGCTTTTTTATCAAGTTAATTTTGGCTTATTATATGTTAGTTATAATAATGAGGGGAATTTATCATAGCTGGCATTAAATAGCTACCATAACAAAATGAGCTATTAAGTTAGGATGTATTATTTTGCTTATTCCTGACCACCTCAAGGCTGTGCAATATATGCTAAGTGAATGGCATCGTGAAGCTCATAGAGACATTTGCGTATATTAATGAGTTCTCAGAGTTTACACTACACAGCCATTTTGTAACACCTTGATGCTACACTTTGATTCATGTCACATGATGTGTAAGCAAGATGTCAGTATGCACAGGGCTACAGTTCTGACCCTTGAGTGAACCTATTTGAGTGATTATGGCTTTGTCAGATGCTGGGAGCTGTTTGACCATTATCCCACCTTTTTTGTCAATACCAGATCTGTCTGTCCACACTTTTGTTTCTTTTCTCTTGAAATCTTCCCTTCTCCCTGTTCCTCCTCTAACCATTGCTCATGACTTTCCTTAGCTGGCTGTATCATCTTGTATGAAAACCAGTCTCTGCTCACAAAAAAGGTACCTTCTTCCTTCCCAAACGTAATCGTTATGGTTGCCGTTGTGTGTTTCCCCTGCTTTGCTGCCCCCCCGTGTCCCAGTTTTTGATTCTCTCCTTTCCTCCTCACTTCCTTCTTTGATGACCTGTGTTGGTAATTTGTTTTGTACTGCCTGCCTTTGGTTTGTCTGTTGCCATGCAGGTCATAGCACAGATCACTTTATGCATGCCTGGCTATGATTTATGTGACAAGACCACTCCAGTCACATGAATGTTCATAGCATGACTCCTCTAGTACACCTGCTTAAGCCACTTGTCCTAGTGGTAATACTAATAACCCACTTGTCCCTGTGACGGGCCTCTATTAATTATCTCTGCAGTCCATTTCACAGGCTGGTGGTACTTTGTAAACGTCAGCTCCTTTATATGTCAACATTGTACTTTGAGAATGGAAGAGGCTGTACATTTTTCAGTCACACCACATGCTTTACATCAAATTGTTTTGTTAGCTGCCTACTACTGCCATGTGACAGAGGTTTTAAAAACACATTTTAATTATGTTGGTTTAAGTATTAAAGAAGTCTATGGATGCAACAGACAAAAGCCCTTAACGACAACTAGTTTTTGAAGTTATTTAACAAGTTCTTTTGAATTAAAAAAAATAAACAGCTTGTTTCTTAGTCATGGAACAAGTTTTTTTTTTAGATTTAGTCATGGAACAAGTTATTTTAGATTAATAAAACAAACTTTTAATTCTTAAGCTTCCTGGTTTGGATTGACTACCACAGTGTGTTTGGTTTAGCCACCTTTTTAATTTGTATCTTCTGAACATGGACCTTGTTTGTAACACTTCCACTGCTTATTTCAGTCAATCTGAAATCAAAAAAAGTAAATACCAGAGGACCAATAGGAATTTCAGCAAGTTTTCCAAACTCTAGTTACTTGGAGCAACGTAATAAGTACAGATAAGTCCAAAAAGATGATTTTTGTCCATAGAAGCTACAATGAAACTACAAAAGACACAAACAGAGAAGTAGAGCAGGGATTCCTTTTCACAGATTTAGGAATTTGGGTTGATATTTGACTTTACTTTAAATGTCATGCTAGTCACACCATTGAAGTTTGTAGTAAATATATTGGTTGCATCACAAGACTTACAAAGTCTCTCAGTTGTGGGGTTATGAGGGATATATTCATCATTTTGATAAGACCTAAACTACAATACTGGAACTGCCTTAAACAAAGAAGAAACTAAGGAGACCTGAAAGCATCTAGAGAAAATATACAAAAATAGTTAGGAACTTAAATACATTGGCTATCAAAAGGAGAAAGATTACCTGGAATACACCTGGGTACAATTACATATAGATACATATATGGGCACTTTATTCAGGTGGCTCTTGACCCTGACTTAAAGGAATCCTTACGTTAACAAAAAGGCATAATATGAACATGTTAGACTCCTAAGAATGTATAGGAAAAATAACAATACACTCCACTTGTACATATAGGTTCATGGGTTTATACTAAGCTAATGACCACTAGGAAGTTTACAATTTTAGCTGTGCCACCCAACCCCGTTTTGTTCCAGAGTTCCTTGGACACTTATATGGTGAGGTACGTTAGTAAAGAGATATCTAGGGGTCTGTGTGTGGGGAGGTATGTTAGTTGGGGTCTGATTTACCTACTGTCAACCACTGTCCACCAGACGCATGCTGATCAGACTGTGGTTGGATTTGCAGTTTTCCATCCAATGATCAAGGTTTCTTTTGAATAGGGTCAGGAATGAAGTCTGCTTCACACAGAAAGTGAGACTGAAAGTTCGAGTAATTTGCAAATGCAGATACAAGTTGTCACAGCATAGACCTTTAACAGAAGTTAAGACGTAGTAAGGGGAGGCTCAATATAATTTATGAGATGCAAAAAGATCTTATGCTCATACCTGATTGCATTATATTGCCCTTTTTTGACTGAATTTCCAGTCAGTAAGGAGTGACATGGAAAAATTTATAAGCCAAATTGACTCAGAAGTTGTTTGTTTGGATTAAACTAAATAGTATTGTTTCTGCAAGTTGAGATCAGAAGATTGTTCCAGCAGGATCTTGCTAAGCTTGGTGAGAGAAGTAAGCTTTCTTCACTTGCCTAAAAACAGAAAAAAAAAATGAAATTGTGTGCATGTTTGAGTGTATGTCTTGCTGAGGAGGAAAAAAGATTCTGCAGGTATGAGGCGATGTATGGGAAGCATACCAATATGAAAAATATCATGTGCATCGTTTTTTGTAAAAGAATTTACTGGTCCTCACTTGAGAGGATAGCTCCATATCTGTGCTGTTGTAGTCTAATAGTGCTATGGAGGTAACGACTCAAAGCCAGGCAAGAGCTTCATGGAGCAAAAGCTAATTAGCATCTCCTTTGCATGTTTCAGAATTGAACACCTACTGCAGTTAGTACAACTGTGTTAGTGAGTCACCTACTACCCTATATAATCCTTTTGCACATACATTTCCACACACACATTCTGAAATACATACATGCTGATACAGTCTTAGTCATGCCTCTGCACAAGCACACTCATTTACTATGACTAATTTATTAATGACAATACTGAAAGGTAAACAAACCTATGCCACATAGCCCTAATTTAATATATTATATGTTTTTTTATATATTATTATATATGTTATATATTATTGTTATTAATAAATTAGTCTGGTTTTGGTCATGTGCTTTAATAAACTGGCTATTCATTTCTTCTATTATTTAATCTGAGTATAATTTTAATTTACTGACACTGAAGAAGAGCTGCGAGAACTTGAAAGCTTTGTTGTTGTTTTAATAAATGCTATTCTGAGACAGTCTGACTACTGGTTTATTCTACTTCATGTTTTATGCTGTTTTCCTGTGTGGTCCATTTGACTACCTTGCAGTTTTTTTTTATCTATCTGATGAAACACTACGACTGGGATATTTTCAGCATAGAAGTCTGTGGTTTGACTTATAGACTCCCATCCCTGTAAATACACAGAAGTATACATTTTCAGGAACTATCCCATATTCTTTGAGAAAAATATGAAATTCTGTGGAACCATTGGCTGTCACATATTTTCATTTTATTGCATATTAACAAAGTGATGACAATGTATATAAACAGTACTCCGCAAGGGGGGGTAACTAATTTGAGTGAATTCGTTTTAAGATTAAATTTGGTTCCTTTTTATTGCTCTGTGTCTGCCCTTATATCACTTTGTAACCACCTGGAGTCTTTCTGTAGCTACTACCTTTATATAATGCATCTTGTTAAGAACTGGCTTACATTATGTAACTTTTCCAAAATACTGCATCCTACTTTAGCCATCTTTGTTTAGTTTGTAAAAAGAATACCCCTATAATATGATTAGGCTGAAAAGCCCAAAAAATAGCTAGGTTATTTAAGGAGTTACATTTAACTGATCTTTACCTATTGTATCTTCACAAGAAAGTACACTTTTGTTTCATACAGATCAGGGATATCACTTGTGAGAGTACTCCTTGCATCCATCATGAAGAAGCTTTGTTATGCTTTGGATGAATGCCAGCTGTACCACAAATATTGTGTAACCCCTGAATAGTCTGAGTATTTAGTGGTAGACATGGGGCCGGATTTAGAAAACTTTGCTGCACAGTGGTGAGTAATTTGTGAGAGAAATGGCCAAGCGTTGGGAGTGATTCAGAGGCACACATACTGCTAATGGGGAAATGCCAGGCAGCAGGACTGGGCATGGTATATGGCTATAGCCATATTATGACATGTTAATGAACAATGTTATTATAATGAGCAACTTGGTGTATGCAAATGAGGCAAAACAAGATGGCATAGTGATTCATAAATGAATACAGACCACACCTCTGAGCTATGCACTCTGTGTAACTGAACTTGGATGAATGTTCCTGTTCATGCTAAGGGAATTGTTAAATTATGTTAGGGGTTACAACTACATTAGTAAATGTGTATCTGCAAGAATTTCTCATGGTCACTATGGTGCATGATGATATGTTTTGTCACTCTTACAGACACAGTGGCATCTGACATTTCATGTATTCCATGACTGATATTGTGGACTGGTATCATATAGATAGGAACACTATGCAAGACATTATGAATGTGTCAACCTCATCTGCAGCCCCACAGGAATCAGGAAGAATCTATCCCAATGGATACCAAGGTATATATGGCTTTATGCATATTAGCTACACGTTTTTATTTGCTAAAAAGAGTAGGTGATTCAAGATAGCTCTGCAGTATTCTGGCACAAGAATGCTGTTGCCCTCTATATGTAAATGCAAACAGATACTAGATATCTGTGTCTATAGGGATGGACAAGAAGGCAAAAGAAATATCTTTCACTGAGAAGGTTGTGGCAGATGATAGAATAGAACTTAGTATTGTATCAGGCTTAGGAATTACAGGAAAATATGGTACTACTACTGCAGTAACTGCTTGTAAGATAGGTGTGTTGGATGGACTTTGTGTAAGGACTATTATACCATGTTGGTGTAATGCACAAATGACAGATTAAATTCCTTACTCTGCTTCTGTCAATAAATGATATTGAGCTACCATAGGTAGGTGCTCACAAGGTTTTGAGATTATTTGCATATGTCCTGCATCTGTTATGAGCCGTACTTCATTTTCATAGGTAGTCTAAAGCTGTGGAACACTTATTTCTAAAACTCTCCAAGTTAGTACCGTTGCAGTTTGTTTTGATGTTAAAATAGCAAAAAGGTTACCTCATTTGCACAGATTTTATTTGTATATAATCCTAAATGTTTATTTGGAATATAAAAAAAACATCCAGGGTACAATAAACAGCATTTTAATGTATGTAATAAGTTTCTATCTAAAATACTTAAAAGGGCAGCATTTTATACAATACATGCATGTTCTTTTAGGTTTTGTTTCTGGATAGTCTAAAGTTACTCTGGACACTCCCACACCATGTACTCTCTTGGTGGAAAGTAGGACATTTTCAGCATTGACTGAAGTAATCATTAATCTAGTTGTACCTGTATCAACAAGGAAAGGTAGAGATGAGTTATGAACTGCAATGCAGACAAAAGGACCCTCTTGATCAACTGGTACGAAAGGAAATGGCTGTGGTTCCTGCTCATGGCTGTCCTACTGAGTTTGCTGCCAGTGTGTAGTGTGGTAGCTGTCAAGTAGTACTCTAGATGGGAGGATGGCTTTCTGCTTGCTGTGGCATTTGGACATTTTATGAATTTGTCTGTTGTAGGAAAAGAGGGCATTCATTTCAGCAATGTCCACACTGACCACAATTAAAACAATGAGTTAAATGCAGTTGACCTTTCGATGATTGCAGTGTCCTAGGGGGATAGTAATTTTGTTGATATTGTCCCAGGGCTTTTGGTTGGAAGAACCTAAATCTACCTGTTTACCACTATTCCTTCTTCCCCTTCCCGTGAGTCTGTATCAGATTGCTGGAAATAAAGGTGGACTACATTTATTTTGATTTTTCTTCTCTGAATCTGCTACATATTTTGCTTGGTTAACAATTTCATGAATGCCTAAACTTGAACAATTTAAACAAACCTTTATAATTTGTTCTTGAGTTGGGGGTAGTAAGTCTCTTACAAAAGGAACTGTTAGCCTGCTGGCTACCAGTCCTTTCATTGGTTCTGGATGTCCAGAAAAGGCTTCAAATATATCCATCATATATTGAAAATATATATGAATGTAGTCACTTTCCTTTTGTACATTGGCTTTAATTCTTGTCCATTTAGATGCTAGGGATATGCTGTAATAATTTTTACTAAGTTATTTTCAACAACAATAAATATACTCTCTGTGTGCTTTGGAATAATATTATTTATACTGGAGCTTTATGATATTTTTTGCAAATGTCAGCAGGGTGTTGAGCCTTTCGGAACTGCTCTCAGATCTTCAATAGTTGGATTTTATAATTGTACATGCCCTTGTGGTGTTTTGGCATATCTTCAATGATTCGGAAATCCATTGCAGTCCATGATTGCACTAATCTCATGATGCATCTTAACTCTCCCGAGCAGCTGTTGAATTAGGTACCTGTCTCAAAGGGTACATTTGTGAATTTGGTACTTCAGTACAAGTGGATGATGCAGATTATGTTTCTTCCTTGGTATTTGCTTAGCAGAGGTTATTCTCCATCAATGACTATTGGAAACTGTGTAACTAATTTTTCATCTTCTTTAGATACATTTGCATGTGAGCAGTAAAACTGTAGGAGCTAATTAGTTTAAAATAATAATGCAAGTTTCTTTGATATTAGATTTTTGGTGGAGTGCTTTTATTTGCAAATAGTTTTACTTTTACTACATGCTTAGTACTAGCTCTGTATTTGTGCTTATGATAAAATTGTTTCCCATTACTGGCTATGCTTATTAACATTTGATCTGATTATTTCATGTTAGATGGTGGTTGTTGCTGTTGTCTAAGTCTGATGTGCAAATGTACTGGAAGTAACTTGTGCTGCCCCTATGGAAGTACCTCCGCCTGCTCTCTTGAGAAGGAGAACTATCCGCTTCATAAGAAGCAGGCTGACCATTAGGTGGAAGAAGGATAGCAGGGATCAGAGGCAAGCCATCATCTAAAGATACTGGCTGTATAACTGCAAATTTTTCTAATTGCCTTAAAGGATGCATACCACACGAATGAGATTTTTCATCAGTACATTTCTGTAATGAATTCAGTACTGTACTAGCTGCCTGCAACTGTGACTTTATCTAGCTAAATTGTATTTTAAGCTTCTAACTACAAATTCCTTTTCCTTACTTTTTTAGCTTGTTCTTGCTAGTCATTTAAAGCTGCTAGTACTTTATTCCCTTCCTGTTATTTTTAAGATTTTCTAAAATTTTCCTAACACAAGTCCCTTTTTCTGGAAATTTGTTAAATGCTATTATTTTTAATGAGTTAAGACCATTTTACCAAATAATTACAGCTATCTCTACCATAGTTTACCTTCATTAGTTCGTGGGTTCATTGTCTGACATGCATTACATCGAAAGGACAACAGCACCAACAAAGGACAAAACCGCAACAGTGACTCACAGAGGTTCAAATGGCTATAATGTGAATGCACTATGTCATTCAAACGCATGGACAAATGTCAAAAATGGTTTTCCATCAAACCATTTTCGACATTTTGCCTTGGAAGTCTTCTGTAATTCACTCTGTCGAGTCACGCAAATGCACAATCACACATATCATTCTCAACAAAATGAAGGTAAACCCTCTACCCTACTCCTGGTTAGAGTCCCGATCTCTGGATCTTTTAAAACACCTGCACTGACACCCATGATAAAACCCCACTCATATCATAGGGCTAGATATACGACTATGATTATAAACGTACACTCATACTAGTAAGGAATACTCTCTGTTCCTTTACTCTCTTTGGTTTGATTGGAACCCACTCTCATATATTAGAAGGATACTCTTTCTTTGTTATTTCATGATTAAAACACAGACTCATGCAGTCAAAGAAATGTACATTATTATTTTAACTAATTAGCTATTCCGTACAAGCAGTTTCACTGCTCACATGTAAATGTATCTAATGTAGAGGTTGTTAGGAAAGTTTACTATAGCAGACTATAAACTTTGCTGAAGGTGAGAGACACAAAATTATGTAATGCCACAAAAGAAACTTGCCCAACAGAAAATCTATCATAGTAGATCCAGTGGAAATTTCTGGTGCATCAACAAACAGACTGAAAAATGCAATATTTCACAGCACCAAACTTTTATGGTACCAAATAACTTTCATCCAACACAGTTCAACAGCATATGATAATTCCATTTATTGCAAAGAACACATGCATGTGGTAGATTCAGAAATCAAGGACCAGTCTCTATGAACCATAAAAAGTTTTCAGTATTTATATCATTTTTGATCAAGTGTAACAATATTGTAACAACTAAATTATAGCCACTGACCAATTAAAAATGAACACTACAGAATTCATTTTGGTAAGATCTCCTGACTGTTTACTCATACCTTTCCATATTAGGCACATATTAGAACTTCTGAGAATATCCTACAATGGAGCCATAAGTGCTCCAATTTATTGAGGGGTAGTTAAATTCCCCCAAACGAATGCAGTTCTTGTTTATGGGGAATTCATCAAGTACATTTAAGGAACCTTACATGATATCCTCTCCCTTTCTCTGCTAAATACTTTTTTTTAACCTTCTGTATGAACATACGTCATGTGCTGTATTTTACTTTAGCATTCTCTGTTGTTCACTTTTATTTCCCATGTTGATATCTCTTACAGTATTTGGTTTCTGTTGCTTATTTGGGACAACTTTTTGGTAACACACAGGATCTTTGTTACCGACTAATCACACCCAAATTCAAAATCCTTTTGTAGCTTTTGTGCTAACTCCCTTTTCCTAGTTTTGAACCTGGATCTGTATCTAAATGTTACCAAACTGCTTTCACTCCCATTCTTCTACTGGATGAGTACATCAGGTTGTTTGTTTATCTCTTTCCTATTAGGTGTAATGGTCTGCCATTTTTTTTCAATTCTTAGTCCTTCCATGTCTTCTGTAGTGTTTTAAAATGAGGAAAATATTTCCAAGTATAATATCACAAGTCATAGAACAAAAAAAAAAGAAAAGAAAATTGTGTAAATGTTGGTCAACAGCAGCAGCATCCAATTCCAAATCCAAAACAAAAAACCAGACCAATGAAGTCAGGAATAAAAGTTTGATATCCATAGAGCTTTCAGGTACAAACACCCTTCTTCAATGTGATAAAAAATGCAAATTAAATAAACCACTTTATATGTAGAATTAATGACACAGCCAACCAATCGAAAATAACCATCAATTAAGAACCACTAAATAACATTCAATTAATTAAAAAATATATAAATCCTTTATTCGTTATACTTAAAACACACTTAATACCATAAAACATACTAAAATATATATATATATATATATATATATATATATATATATATATATATATATATATATAAAAACACACACACATATATATATATATATATATATATATATATATATATATATATATATATATATATTTCCAAACAGAGTTACAGTCTCATCCATTTTTCTTTTAGCACTTTTTTAAGCTTATGGCTGCATTAAGATCTGGAATTTTGTCTGCATTTAACTTTAGAATCCAGCAGTAAGTAAAAAATAGAAACAGTGTTAAAAGAAAACTGGATAAAATTGTAACTACATTTGACAATGTGTATATATATATATATATATATATATATATATATATTTTTTTTTTTATACATCTTTTTTAGTATGATCTAGTTTCCATTGGTGAGGGCCTGCTTTTGTCCTGCACAGTTTGTCTGCCACACAGTGTTGCTTTGATGGAATGTAGAATGCCAGTAGACTGAGATATTGCTTTGAAGCTATAGGACAAGCTAACATGGGTAGCCTGCATAGAGGGTATAACCTGGATCCTCCTTGCTTGTTGATGTACCACATGACTGTTGTATTGTCTATAACAATGTAAAGAGGTCCCAGAGACCAAGGATGATTCAGGGAGTTGAATTCCTTGATCAGGGCAAGATTCTCTTTTATATTTATGTGCTTGGGTCTGTCCTTGGTATCCCACTCACTTGCAGTTTTATCCCTCCTGAAACTGCTCCTCAAGCAAAGATGTGGGTGTTTGTTGTGACTGACTGCTTTGCAACAAGGAGAGAGTGGAGGTGATTAAGATTTAGGGATATCTGTTGTTACCAACACGTGGTTTCTGTTCTGACAAACCACAGCAATGGGATCTGAAGACAAGGGGCATTGGTGCAAGGACCAGAAGCACATCAGATACCACTGTAGCTTTCTCATGTGGAGTGTGCCAGGGGTATCATGAGAATCATAGAAGCCATGAGACTCAAAATTCTGATGTTTCCCTCACAGTGACCAAAGTCTGAGTGGAAAAACCTTAAAAATAGATCTAGCTATAGATCTATTTTTTCCTGTGGAAGAAAAACTCTTTGAACTGTGGTCTCTAGTTGAGATTCCAGAAATACAACCACGTATAAGGGAGTCAATAAAAAAAAAAAATTAATGTTCTCTTGGAATCCCAACTGTGTAAGAGATCTCTTACCCAAGACAGGGACATTCCTGACACTTTGAAAAAGATTCTGCAAAAATAAGCAGGTCATGTAAATATTGAAAAATGTGGATAGCATTGTAGCCTGCAAGAGGCTATAACTGGTGCTAGACACTTTGTGAGCACATTTGGTGCAACAGATAATTCCAAAGGGTAAGGAAGAGAATTTATAGTGTGATCCAGATGTACCAAACCTTAAGAAACACCTGAAGTCAGGATGAATAGGAATATGATGGTAAGTATAATTTAAATCTAGTGTTAACAGGAAAAGTTAATGAGAAAGAAGAGTTAACAGGTAGTGAAGTGACATTATTTTGAATCAGGGCACTATTACACGTTTAGGAAGGAAAGATCCATAACTGATCTCTAAGCATTTTATTTTTGGGCACTACAACATCCTTTGAATAGAACCCGTTTCTCACCTGAGATGGGGAAATTGGTCCTATCACTCCCTGGGATAGCGTGTGATGAAAGATGGGTAGAAAAAAGTGAGTATCATCTGGAGGATAAGGAATTACCTCTCACTGCCATCTGTAACCTTGATGAATGATCTTCAAAAACTATTTGAATGAAACTCTGGCAGCCATTTTTTCTCCCTGAAAGTCTGAATCTCCACTTTTCTCTTTGGCAATAGAGTGGGAGGGGGATCAGAATAATTTAAATAGTGATTTTGACTTGTAGAACTGTCACTGGTTTTGGGAGTTTCCAGAATTCTTCTTAGAACCCTTTGCCATTTCTTTTTAAATAGTCTCAACAAGATGCAGGTAAACAGGCATTTGTTTTATTCTTAACACAACTGATTGAGGAGTTAAAGAATCCCTTAGAACATTTGGAAAAGGATGGCTGAAAAATCTTAGAGATTCACTGTATTAGATTAGATTACCCCTTTCATTATTCTTTTTCATCACCTCTGCAACAGATGGGCCAAAACTATCTCTCTATCCAAAGGAGAATTTAAAATCTCATTTTTAACATCATCTGAAAGGTTCTGAGAATACAGCCAGGCAAAAACTTCCTCAAAACAGTACCAGTGGTCATGGCCCTTGAGTAAGTATCAGCAGAGTCATATTCACACTGTACACAATGAGGAGTCACTCAAACAATTGCGGAAATTAAATTATTTAAAACAGATTTTTCCTTACAAGAAGAAAATACAGACAAAGCATTACTCATAATTTCATGATTAGTCAGAAAAAACCTTAAAGTATATGCCTGACAATTCAAAATTCTAAAAATCAAAGTTGCAGAAGCATACACCTTTTTCCAAACTTATCACTAATCTTCTCAACCTTATTAAAAATATTAGGACTGGCGTTAACTAAATGCTTAGCAGGAGAAGGATTAACTAAAGCTATAGCTGCTTGAACAGATTTGGGATCACTGTTTAAACACTTAAAAGATTGAGGAACTTTATACATCCTATCTGCCTATTTTAAGGGCAGCTGGTTGACTGTCAAGAAAACTGCAGGCAGTGACAGATACAGTCATCCAAAGGACAGAAATGGGGGAATGGGTGCAGGTTCTGGAAATTCCTTTGAGACTGAGTAACCTCAGGGTTGCCCCACTGAAAACATCCTAGAAATAGTCTAAGAGAAAGAGAGCCACACATAGGGAGAGTCAGAAACAAATCTTTCCTCTCAGTCTTAATCAGAAATCTAAGGAGAAAGCCCTTTATCTGTCCCTTCAACCTCCTGTCCAGATTCAGAATCTTAAATCTCTTCAGGAAAGGAGGCCTCCCAATTTTTTTACCAGAAAGTACTTTACAAGAAGGATCAATAGCCTGAATTAAACACTGAGGCAGACCTAGGAAACTACTCCTGTCTAGGGAAATTTGAGGAGGAGTAGATATATGTTTAGTTTTGTTTTTCTTTTTTCTTCTGCCAGGGGAAAAATCAAACCAACAGTGTTATTAATGGCAGCAGCAGCTTCCCAGGCAAGGGCACAACATTCTGACAAAACAGGGAAGCCTTACCTGTTCCATCACCTAGGACCAATAAGAGCATCTTACCCTTGCCCACTAAGGGGACCTCAATAGCCACAGAGGAAGTGGCTCAACCCTTCTATGCATAGTAGCTCTAAGTGCTACACCAGATGGATCTGGTATAAAGGATGAGAGCTCTGAAATACAACTAATGACTGCAGCAGTGTCACCCACCTGTGGCTAAGGCAAATTGCTGGCCTGCTGTGATGAAAAAGGCTGTTTGCTTAACTTTCACTTTTTTTAGCTATAGAAGAAAGTTCTAACTTGGGACCTACAGACTGCCCAATGGTCAAGCAAAAATGGTTCCTCTTTCCTGGGGAAAATGGCAGCAAATACTGGTTAAGAAAAAGTCTTTAGAAGTCAATTTCTTCACAGACAAACAGAGTAAAAAGCACTGGAACTGAACAGGGTAAAAAGGAAATGATATATGTGAGGCAGTTGGAAGAGAGTAATATAGCAAGTTTTTGAAAATAGTATTTATTTGCTAGGAATAATATGGAAATATGTAATTTCTGGAAAAGGTTCTGATGGTCTTTTAAAAAGGAGTATTTAATAAATTCAGTAGAACTTGGCAGGTTGGCAAATTTGGCAAATGTATATATGGTAGTAAGTAAGAAGGAAAAATAAGTATTACAAACGGTGTGAGTGAGATTAATACACCAAATTGTATATGCGGCTTCTCTGATTTTATAATGGATTTTGAAAAGTAGGCTTGAACTTAAGGATGTAGTAGTATTAAAGATATCAGAAGTAAAGTGTACGGTATTTTTGAAAGAATGGAAGAGATGAAGAGGGAAAATGTTACAATTAGGGAGTGGAAGGAGTATTAAAATAAAATATTTAAATGGAAATAAATACTAAAGTATTCAAAAAGTATTAGAATTGTATAATAACATTCAAGATATGTTATATGCAGTAAATTTGTTGGGAGTCATTAGAAAATGATATTATAACAGCTATAAGAAGAAGGAGATTAAGGTTTAAAAATAGGGTTGTATGCCAAGATTTTTTATGGAGCTCAACAATTAACAAATATGGCTTATAAAGTTATAAATGAGAGATTCTGTGTATTGTGCAGAATGAAATGGCTGAACATGTTTTTTAACTGAAAGAGTTAAGTGTGGGAGACTGTGTATAAAGAAAATGTGTTTTCCACCTTCTTTAAATCTATTAACAAGAATATAAATGTATGTGGATATATGGAATGGACTAGGAAAAATAATGCAAAAATATATATACTGTTTTGGATACTATGGGAGATATGGATTAAAAGGATTAGAGATGTTTTGTTTTATAAAGAATGTTCAACTGGTATATTGAAAAAGGATAAGAGTTTGATTATGGTAAAAGGCTGGAGGAAGTAGTGGGTATGCATAAATTTTTTTTAATAGGAGGAATGTTCAATGTAAATTTTCAGATGTTTGAAAGACAGTATGATTGAGTAGATCATGCAACAACATGAAATGTAAAAGAAAAATGTTGAATAGTAAAGGTAAGTAATGCAAATTAAGTATGTAGTGTATATAATGTAAATACGAGAAATGATGATGTTTATTTCAATTCTTTGAATGCTCTGGCAATATAGAAAGGAATTAAAAAAAATATTCCAGGTTATAACCTATTTGAAAATTGTCCTGATTGATGTTAATAACAATATAAGTATATGTAAACATTTCAAGGAAAATATTTTGATGTCTTCAGTTTTAATGTATTTACTAGAACCAACTTTGTCATGTGAAATATAATTTTAAGAACTATCAATGTTTGTAGTCTTAGCTTGATATGAGGAGAAAGACATTTGCTACCATTCAGAATAAGTTGCTAATTGTTTTCTTCTAGCAATGTTACTTGAGTGTTCCAAAGCAAACAAAGTTCCTTTTTTAGTTATAGAATTGCATTATGGCAAAAATCTAAAATATTTTCAGGGTGCGGTTGTTTTAAAATTTTATTTTATTTGTAATATCTGGTTCTGTTTTGTTTCAAACCTAATTCTGCATTAATACTGGCCCTCATAATATACTACTGTACTGATGAAAAGCGGTTTATCATAGTCTTAACAGTAGCTTTAACTGTTGTGCCATGAAATTCAACTGTAAAACAAGTATCCAAAAATAACAACTTTACTTCGCCTTATTGTCGTCAAGAAATCAGTATCATTGAACAATATTAAATCTAATGCTGCAGTAAAACAGCAGTAAGAGATTGCTATAATATGACAACAAACAACAAAGTTACAGCAATTCGTACTATCAGATGAAGAGAAGAGAAAAACATTTTTATGGACTTATTATATTTTATGGAATTAAATGTAATACGATAAACATCATATATTGTCAAATAGAACATGTGCAGGTCATTTTGTGTCACTACTCCTGCATTTGTTGGCACACCCATTTGATAGCTGGTATCAGTTCAAACAAGAATGAGAAGTCTTCAGCAGGGATACCTGGTTTCTGCATGGCTTTATGTGAGTCATAAGCACTATTAAATGTAAGTTATCTGATGACATCTTCTCCAGTAATAATCTTCATTGAGAACAATGTGTAAATGAGTGCCCTACACTTTGTTGGGAGTTTGCTATTTGCTATAATATCTTTTCTGTTGAATTAACAGATGTGGAGCAACAGCTTTTGAATAAAGGCTTGAATTATGTCCCTGGCTTTTTTGTTGATGAAGATATTATTGCTAATGATGTAGTGGTATTCTGTCGTTCACTTAACCTTAGACTATATTTTGGTAATCAAGACCAGTCTCAAAGATCTACTGATTTTAGATTTCGGAAGTTTACTTTTGCACCCCTAATGAATAAACATGTTTCAATTTTTCAAGATTCAGTGCTTGAGGATTACATTTTAGGATGAGCCAGTCTAGAATATTGACACATAACTTGTCAGCTAGTAGACAACAGGCATCGAACAATTTAGAAAATAATAAAAATATAGTGATTTTACCAGCTGATAAGGATGGGGTAGTGGTTGTAATGGATTCGGTTTTATATTTTTCTGAGGCATAAAGACAGTTAATGGATGCCAGATATTATATGCATATGCCACTTGACCCTACCAGTAGATTCAAAACAAGAAATTGATATATTTCTTCAACAGGCGGTTGAAGAATGAATTATTATGGATTCAGTAGCATAACAACTAACAGTTATGGATCCCCAAAGCAGTATTTATATTTATTGCCAAAGATCCATAAGAATTTGGATCAGCCACTGGGGAGACCAATTGTTTGCAGTACTTGTTCTCTTACATAACCTCTTTTGGTCATTCTAACACAGTATTTACAACATTTATTAAAATTAGTAAGATCTAGGATTCAGGATACTACTCAGTTCCTTAAAATAATGTCAGGTATGCAGTTAGATCCCAATTGTCTGTTGTGCCCTTTGGGTGGCACCTCTTTGTATATGAACATACCTCACTGGGCAGGTCTGCAAGCATTACAGTATTGGTTAGACAGTGCTGACATATATCCTTCTGGATTCAATACTTTATTGATATGTTTGGCTGAACATGTTCTGTCAAAAAATGTTTTTTATTTTCAGATGAGTCCTATTGGCAGGTACAAGGTACTGCTATGGGACCTCATTTGCACCCATATATGCTGATTTGTTTATGGGGTTCCTGGAAGAGCAACTGATTTATGACAGTATCCATAACATCTTCATAAGGGAACTAGACATTTGGAGACGTTATCTTGATGACTGTTAAATGATATGGTGAGCAGATAAAAATTATTTATTAGAGTTTGTCCGATACCTTAATGATAATAAATGGGGCATAGAGTTTGCATTAAATTGTGATTTCAAACAAATTCATTTTTTGAATATTACTGTTGTCAGGAATCCTGATGATACTCTTAGCTCACAGGTTTTTCAGAAATATCCCCAATATAATAACTTATTATTTGCTACTTGCCTACATCTACATCATATAATTAAGAACATACCCAAGTCTCAATTTTTGCATATCAAATGCATTTGTTCCATCAAGGAGAGCTATGAGGTCTATCAGCAGGATTTCATTTGTAAATTTCAAGAAAGGGGCTATGGATATGATAATGTTGTATTTGTCAGTAATCAGGCTTCTGAACAGTATAGATTGGATCTATTAGAATATAGGGACAAAAGCAATCAGAACATTCAAATTATTAGATTTGTCACAACATATGGGCAGAATGTTAATGTGATCAGGGACATTAATCGTAATTGTTGCATTTTACTAGCCAACAATGAACTTTGTGAGGTTATCACCCCTAGGTGCCAATTTTCCTATTGGAGGGACAGACTTTGGGGTCCCATTTTTGTTACTACAAACATTGGGGGGGCATCCAGTCTTCTAATCAGCAACTGACACTTATTGAGGATATTTTGTTAGGCTCTTTTCCTCTTGCAAATTTATGTTTAAATCAAAACAATTTTCTAGTAAGAACACAAGTAAGGTTTATGATATCACTTTTTTTTGCTAATTGTAGTACAGACTGGTTGATATATATAGCAACCTGCTCTTGCTCAGTTTTTTATATTGGCCAAACCTCCCGCCCACTTCGTATACGAATATGTGAACACTTTAGTGACATTCAGGATAAAAGACCATCTAGTGCTTTATACAGACATACTGTTACACATGGTTTGGCCAGATTACATTTTATGGTGATAGATAAAATTCAGGGAGATAGGACAAGTAAGTTAGGCTGGCATGCTCTACTAAATAAAAAAGAAAAGAGTTGCATTGTTAAGTTAGGTGGGTTATTTTTCCCAGGTCTTAATGATCACTTATAATTTGAATTAAGGTTATTTTTGTAATGACTAATGGTTAATTATGTAGTGTTAATTAATCAGGTGTGTGTGTGTGTGTGTGTGTGTGTGTGTGTGTGTGTGTGTGTGTGTGTGTGTGTGTGTGCACTGTTGTATAGATGAATTCATCACTGAGGAAGGCATTTATGCCGAAACTGGTGTGATCTATTTTGGTGTTGCCATGTTAATAAATTGTTATTTCCACTTGTTTTGGTGTTGGCCTCTTTTCTTTGAATTTTGCTACTACAATCTCCAATACTGAAAAGGTAAAGTGCAATTTTCAAACCATACTAGAGAATATCAAAAGTCTGTGTCACAAAACTAAAGCACATTTTTATAGCACATCTCTACAACCCTTGACACTGGGGGGGGGGGGGTTGTGACCCCTATAAACTACCATGAAGTATGATGAATACTCCAAACCACGAAATCCTCAAAGTTATATATTGCCAACATTTTGTATTAGTAAATTCTGAAGCTCACAGATGATGTCCTTGGAAATAGAACAGACTTCCTAATTTCAAACACAGGTCTTCTAACAGGTTGCATTGTGTCATTACCACTTGAAGAGGAAAGTTAAATGGTTGCCATTGCTTTTTCCTCACTTAGTAGCTATGCTTCTTTATTCAGGTGACATGAGTTATTAAAGAACTCACTAAGGATGAGAGGAGGTTGCTGCTAATTGGATTAATGGTGTATTGTTAACCAAGACATAACACCATGAGTTGTAGGGACATAGAATGCCTTTTACTGTGTCTTTACCCTATATAGAATTATATAATTTATAAAACCCACTGAGCAGAAATTAGTCAATTTTCTTAAAAGTTAAAAAAAATGGTTGAACAATTCTGAAATAGAAGATACTTCCTAGATAAGCTTTGCACTTAAAGAAGCAATTGTGCTCTGATATCAGTACTGCATAATCCACATCATGCAATTGATTTATCAAGAAGTATCTAAATAATGTAATAAAAAGTATGGTTATTATAGCAATAACTGATGATGTGGGTATAGTATATTGAAGATGTACCCACAGCTGGTATGGTTTAATTATGAGGGCAAAGCCCGAGTGATTAAACAAAGCCAGCTGTGGGTAAATCTTAAATATATCACACCATGGAGTTGGTTATCGTTATTATACAATAACAGTATTTAATAGAAAAGTTACTTATTTTTCTTAAATAATGCCCTTGTATAAGAGCGCTGTGCATTTTCCCTGTATCCCAGCATTTCTTGATGTACTGCGCATGTATAGGGGACTTTCATTCCCATGTATATGCAGTAGCTCAGTGCTATGTAAAGGAAGCAGTGGAAAAAGGAAGATCTCCATTTCTTTTTTTGTTTTTAATAAAAAAAAGAAACCAGGAGACTTTCAATGTACAGGAGAGATGGGGCAGAGAAAATAAATGGATGATCAAGTATATTTCACTACTTTTGCATAACGCACCTGATTATCCATTTATTTTTGTCTGTCCTGTCTCTCTCTCCTAGGTTTGAAGCTTACGGTTTTTGTTTATATATATATATATATATATATATATATATATATATATATATATATATTTTTTTTTTTTTTTAATTTATTTATTCATTTTTATTTTACATTTGTTGACTGGGATAGTCCATCTGGGTGTGAGCCCATTTTCAGCGGAGGCCCGGGGAGAAAAGCACCACTAAAACAAGAACATTAACAGGTACAGTGTCAGTTTTACATAGAATTTAACAGAAATATCTAGGGACAATAAAGAAAGTACAATATACAAAGGAGAAAGTTATTAAAATATAGTAAAGTCATATAAATATATATATATATATATATATATATATATATAGATTTTTTTTTTTTGAGGGCAGGGGTTCATCTTTAGTTGATAATTTGAGCATACTTTAACACTTGTACATATGTATACCCTTAAAAAAAGAAATTATCAAATTATACTCTTATTGTAGGTACCTGATAGGTGGTGTTAACAAGTGGGAGTGGAGTCTACATGGAGACTATAAAATTTAGCAGATGAAGTTTGATGTGGGCTTATGTGGTATTAGCCTGGCTTGGTGCAGGAGCAGAGCCAGTTGTTAGTGAGGTGATCTTTGAGCAGAGTTTTGAATTGGTGTAGGTTGGTAGCATTTAGGATGTGTTGAGGGATTGAGTTCCAAAGTTTAGAAATGTTGAGGGAGTAGAGGGCGTCCCCAGCTTTGTTGTTGCTTTTGGATACTTGGAAAAGTGTTTCGTGTGAGGATCGGAGTTGCTGAGTGTTGGCATATGGTTGGAGTAATTGTTGTAGGGCTGGGGTTCTGTTTGGCTGGTATATTAGTTGATGAGTAAAGACAAGTTGGGTATAGGTTAGTTGCTGTGGGAATTCTAGCCAATTTATTTGTTGGAGGCCACAGCAGTGGTGGGACCTATATGGGGAGCTAGTGGCGAACTTGGCTATTTTATTGTAGGCTGATTCAAGTTTGGTAAGGTCAGTTTTGTTAAGGTTTGTAAAGATGGGAGAAGCATAGAGAACAGTAGATAAGAGATGAGTCCTGGTGATGCTTAGTCTAGAATGGCTAGTTAGGAAAGGATATAGGAAGGGATATATATATCTATATATATATATATATATATATATATATATATATATTTTTTTTTTTTAATAATGCAAAGTGATCTCAGTACAATAATGCCAAAAGAAAATTTAAATTTTTGTAACATATATTAATGGAAAAAAGTCTGGGTGACCAGGCTTTTTCCATCGGTATATGCTTGTATTTACAACAGGCACGCTGGTTGGGCTGATGAATCAGCATGCTCTTTTTGGTATGTTAATGGCCAGTCATTGTATAATATGCTTTTTAACCTAAATGTTAGTAATGAGTTCTTCACACACACGTGTGTGTGAACGTGTATGTATACGGTTGTAGATGTGTGCTCTCAGACATTATGGCTTGCAGAGAACAAAAAGTCGGTTATCAAGGTATAAACTAATGTCTGCAGTATAGATCTGTACACAATATACTTGAGACAGAAATACTCATCTGTAAATAACCTCTTAGTGATGCAAGAAGTAGCAGTTGAAAATGATGCATGTTTTGATGAAGTATGTAAATACAAATAGCTATCTTTGGACAGACGTGTACTTTTTGTATTTGTGCGGCAGGGTGGTGAGATAAAAACTGTAATGCTACAGGTATAGTAATGACATTTCTGATTACATTCCTGCATGGTTTGTGTAAAATATTACAACTTTCAAACAATTCTTCTCTCTTACCTCTGGTGATAAAATCATTTTTTAACAGTTCAGACCATTTTGGTATAACAAATTCTTTCATACAGGTAACTACCTATGATCTTAACATGGATACACGTTAGGCACAGTGAGCAGAAGGTAATATGCAAAGCATCATTTGTAATCAGTCTTTGTACTTCGCCATAGTGTATAAGCTAAACTAATTTATTTTTGTGTATGAACTTTCCTTTTGTTGTTTATGACATCCATTCAAAACCTAATTATTTGATTAACAGAAGGAAGCTTACTGGGTCTCAAAATGAACTTACTTCACATGAAGAAAGAGCCTGGTGTGTAAGTACCTCAGTTTAGAGAACACTACAAACAGAACTTAGTCAGATAACAACATTTTAATTACAGATAAATTCCAAGTAATGTGTACAAAAGCTTTTTTTTTTGCCCAACAACAAAGGTTATTAGCCTGTTTTTTCTTCTTACTCTCTGGTTAAGAAAGGAGGCACCAATAATACAAACCAAATGAAAATGACCTTTGAACCTTTTTTGCTGTACTTTTTCTCATGCCATGATTTCTTTAGTGTGTTACTGATCTGAAGGCCCGTCCTGGTCTACAAGCACTTTCCCAGACAAGACTGCCTTTCGTCCCCTGACAAATCACTGCTGAGTCTCTTTTGTCCTGCATCTCTTTGATCTCACCTGCTTGTCAGGAGAAAAAAGAACTCCCGTACAGTCAGAACGCATTGCAAACAAATTGGCAACCATTTCATTCCCATACACCATTTCAACAGGTCAAGAAAGAGAAGTTTAACCCTTTCATTCATACATCCATGAAATGATTACTTCCATAAAGTGAGAATGTCACATTATTTTTAAACATATTGAATGTAGCAAAGCAATGTAAGGATTCTGGAATGCAAACTCTGTTTCCTTTCATTATTACACTCATGTTAAATGCTTTATAAGTTTAATGATTCCAAAAATGACATGGAGTGAGGGAGATCTAAAACTTTTTAGTGACAGGAGCTCAAAGCAGACAAAGATAAAAAATATACTTACATTTGCAGATTCATAAGACTAGAAAAAATACTCTAATGTTTGAAAAAAACCCTGCAGCTTAAGAAGAACCAAACTAATAACTGCATTTGCGACAATATGTCATGTCTTCATGAAATGTTTTAAAGCTGTACTTCAGAAGTCTGTCAGATGATAGTCTTATTTTGTAAAGCATTAAACATTAACATTTAAGATGTAAACATTGTATTAAATCTTTTATACTATATAAAAAATTGTTTTGTTTTCAATTTGTAAATGAAACAACCAATAAACTTGTTAAAAAAGATAAGCCTATGCTAGCCTTTTAAACATTTATCTCTCTCTCTCTAGTTCTATCTATGCCCATAAGTACATCTATCTGTATATCTATTAGTTTAGGTTTGCTTCAATTATCTAAGTAAGCTGGGCATTCACTTTAATGCTGTGTTTGTGCATTGTAATTCTGTATATGTACAGTCAGTTTTAATATTCGCTTAAACCAGAAATGTAATATAATAGTTATAAAAAGATACTGATCATCTTCTCTGGATGGCTGTATCTCTAGCAAAATAATGTTTATATGTTTTTCTTGCAAGCTTTCCACCTCCTCTTGTACTGGAATATAACTTTAGAAACATATACCTTAGTAATTAAGGTGTATTTATTTTATATCAGTAGGCAGTCTATTAAAATATTAATATAGTTATTTATATTAAAGTGTGGGAAACAATACAATTAAATGGGAGGCAATAATTCTTAAAACTGGTAGGACAATTTATACATGCCTATTTTTGCAGATAGTTGTTTTTTTTAAATATGTCATGAGATTGACATTATTAGGAATTTTCCTCTAATAACTCAAAGAAGTTATGGGCATGCTCTTTCTAAGTGTGCCTAATGTAACCGAGTAACTGTATTTTAATAGCTATAAACTAACTGTGCAAGTCCTTTCCTTCAAACCGACACTACAGTTCCTTACATAGTATATTCTACTCTGTGTTATAACTAATGCTATTAAAAGCTTTTCAGATTAATAATGCAGACTGAGGTTAACCCATGTCACAAGTTACAAAATGTAGTAGATGTTTGAAAAGAATCAGCAGTACCTGGAAAAAAAACAAACTTGGATCATTGTGCCAATCTGAACAGGGAACAAAGAGACGTTCTTTACAACATTCGACATTTCCTGTCAGTAAATTTTGATATCCATCATCTTGTCAGCTGTAATTTCTATCAGTGCAGAAACTAACTGCAGCACTGTATCCCTTTCGTTCAGCCAATGAGGAGAGGACTAAAGAAACGCGCAGCAGCATAAAAATTGTATCAGTGGCATCAGCTGTTCAACGGGCAAATGAATAATTTCTGGAGAAGATCTTTAATTCAGTTGTTAATGGATTTATTAAAAGCTGTATTTTTATGAGACTTACAATGTAATCAGAACATATTCAATGCAATCTGTATAATCTCATCAGTGAGTCTGGGAATGGCAAAATAAATTGCCTTAGATAAGGCAAATGACACCACATTTGCTCAAAAAACTTCAAAACTGTGCCAGTAAACAAAGCAATATGGTTGCTGACATTTTTTCTTACATTTACAGCATACCTTATCAATGACAGTGAAAGTAAATATAAGAAAAAATATCAGTAAATAATGAGGAACAATATACTAGAGTGTCTAGGAATGAGATCTTTGTGGCACACAGTAAAATCAATGCATATTTACTTGATTTATTACTGCATGGAAGGGTAGGTAGCCAGGGGTGCAAGTTCTTTAGAGTAGAGCACCTTGTTATACCAAATATTTCTGGTTTAGCTGAGGTGCATAAGGCCATTGTTGATCCAATCTTTAACTTTTTGACAGCACCATTAAGATCTTGTTGTCTCTTTTTAGTTGCATTCTCAAGGACTTATGAGACTTTAAGAGCCAATTCTTATGAAAAAACTCTGGTTTAATACTGCTCAAAGTCACGATCGATGTTAAAGATTTATTCTTCTGCATTTCACATGATGTGGGACTTGAATGGTTCTGGGAGTTTGTGGGCTTTCTCAGTAATTTTGACAATGGTGAGGTTAATATGATATCTGAGTTCATGGAAATTATTTTGCGTAATAATTTTGTGTTTTTTGAGGAGAGTATTTCTAACAAGATAGTGGCGTTGCAATGGGTGTCACTTGTGCTCTTTATATGCAGATATTATTATATGGTAGTGGGAGCAGAAGTTTGTGTTCCCCTCTTTGTTCAAGAAGCACCTCATTACCTATTTCAGATTTTTGGATGATAGTTTTTAATCTGGAAAGGTGGTAAGGTTGAGTTACTGAATGTTTTGGATCATTTAAATAGTACTACTACATTTTTTAATTTACTTCTAGTTTTTCAGATAGGTGTGTCAATTATTTGGATGTACTGTTGGAGAAAGATCTCAACTTGTATAAGTTTAAATCTAAGCTGTATAGGAAGCCCACATTTCTAATAGTTACCTGCATTTTGAAAGCTGCCAGCCATATAAGCAGAAACGTAGTTTGATGAAAGACCACATGGTGTAATTAGATAGGATAATTTCAGATGGGGGGGCCTTCAGGAGGAAATAGAATTCTTTCCACTATTAATTTCATAGAGTACCTCATCAAGTAAACCTTCAGGATAGCCTCTTTCCTGGAGTAGGAACTTCAAATATTATAAGTTCCTTCCAGTTCTGGGACATGGAGTACCTGTTAGCCAGGAAAGACTTAACTGTTATACGAAATATAACAGCACTGAGGTACATTTCCATAGCAGCATGGTGCCTAAAATATGCTCAGAAAAGTAATATAATCAAAAATTTTGTTAAAGGAAATAAAAATAAAATGTTGGTAATAATCTAGAGTTAAGAGAAAATGTGGGGATGCCTCCCTTTTTTCATATAAGAGATGCATTCATTTAAAAGAAAACAAAAATGAGAACGCTGCAGCCCCAGGTTTAAATGTTAGTGTGGGATCTATTAAAGATACCATAAAATGTGGAGCTTGCAGATAATGTAGTTACATTTATTAAGGTGAGGTGATCAGGTTACCTAATTTAAATGATACCTTCTGCATTAAGCAGAGCTTTAATTATGATAACACAGGAGTGGTATACCTGGCATTGTGTGATTTTTTTAGTATACCTGGCATTGTGTGATTCTTTTTAGTATACCTGGCATTGTGTGATTCTTTTTAGTATACCTGGCATTGTGTGATTCTTTTTATATACCTGACATTATGTGATTCTTTTTAGTATACCTGGCATCGTGTGATTCTTTT